>NC_068440.1:44214534-44311323 GCF_023373465.1 Oncorhynchus keta | reverse complement strand
TAGAGCCTGCAGGAATAGCCCCATGGCTTCAGGCTAAGAAATAGAGCCTGCGGGAAGAGCCCTATGGCTTCAGGCTGAGAAATAGAGCCTGCGGGAAGAGCCCTATGGCTTCAGGCTAAGAAAATAGAGCCTGCAGGAAGAGCCCTATGGCTTCAGGCTAAGAAATAGAGCCTGCAGGAAGAGCCTATGCTTCAGGCTAAGAAATAGAGCCTGTGGGAAGAGCCCTGTGGATTCAGGCTAAGAAACAGAGCTCAGGAAGAGCCCTATGGCTTCAGGTTTAGGAAATAGAGCCTGCAGGAAAGAGGAGCCCTATGGCTTCAGGCTAAGAAATAGAGCCTGTGAGAAGAGCCCTGTGGCTTCAGGCTAAGAAATAGAGCCTGCAGGAAGAGCCCTATTGCTTCAGGCTAAGAAATAGAGCCTGTTGGAAGAGCCCTATGGTTTCAGGCTAAGAAATAGAGCATGCATGGAAGAGCCCTATGGATTCAGGCTAAGAAATAGAACCTGCAGGAAGAGCCCTATGGCTTCAGGCTAAGAAATAGAGCCTACGGGAAGAGCCCTATGCTTCAGGCTAAGAAATAGAGCCTGCAGGGAAGAGCCCTATGGCTTCAGGCTAGAAAATAGAGCCTGCCCGGAAGGCCCTGGTTTGTACAGAAATAGAGCCTGCAGGAAAGAGCCCTATGGCTTCAGGCTAAGAAATAGAGCCTGCGGGAAGAGCCCTATGGCTTCAGGCTAGAGAAATAGAGCCTGCGGAAAGAGCCCTATGGCTTCAGGCTAAGAAATAGAGCCTGCAGGAAGAGCCCTATGCTTCTGTAGCACAGAAATAGAGCCTGGCGGAAACCCATGTGTCTGATCAGGGACCACCCATACGAAATGTATGCACACATGACTAAGCCGGGATAAAGAGAGCCCTGGAATGGCATATATTATTAAAAATAGAGCCTGCAGGAAGAGCCCTATGGTTTCAGGCTAGAAATAGAGCCTGCAGGAAGAGCCTATGGCTTCAGGCTAAGAAATAGAGCCTGCGGGAAGAGCCCTATGGCTTCAGGCTAAGAAATAGAGCCTGCAGGAAGAGCCCTATGGCTTCAGCTTTCAGGCTAAGAAATAGAGCCTGCGGAAGAGCCCTATGGCTTCAGGCTAAGAAATAGAGCCTGCGGGAAGAGCCCTATGGCTTCAGGCTAAGAAATAGAGCCTGCAGGAAGAGCCCTATGCTTCAGGCTAAGAAATAGAGCCTGCAGGAAGAGCCCTATGGCTTCAGGCTAAAAAACAGAGCCTGCGGAAGAGCCCATGGCTTCAGGCTTAGAAATAGAGCCTGCGGGAAGAGCTGGCTTCAGGCTTAAAAATAGAGCCTGCAGGAAGAGCCTGTGGCTTCAGGTTAAGAAATAGAGCTGCAGGAAGAGCCCTATTGCTTCAGGCTAAGAAATAGAGCCTGTTGGAAGAGCCCTATGGCTTCAGGCTAAGAAATAGAGCCTGCGGAAGAGCCTCCCTATTGCTTCAGGCTAGAAACAGAGCCTGCGGGAAGAGCCCTATGGCTTCAGGCTAAGAAACAGAGCCTACAGGAAGAGCCCTATGCTTCAGGCTAAAAATAGAGCCTGCAGGAAGAGCCCTATGGCTTCAGGCTAAGAAATAGAGCAGGAAGAGCCTATGGCTTCAGGCTAAGAAATAGAGCCTGCAGGGAAAGAGCCCCTACGGCTTCAGGCTTAGAAACAGAGCCTGCAGGAAGAGCCCTATGGCTTCAGGCTAAGAAATAGAGCCTGCAGAAGAGCCCTATGGCTTCAGGCTAAGAAATAGAGCCTGCAGGAAGAGCCCTATGGCTTCTGTAGCACAGTTGGTAGAGCATGGCGCTTGTAACGCCAGGGTAGTGGGTTCGATTCCCGGGACCACCCATACGTAGAATGTATGCACACATGACTAAGTCGCTTTGGATAAAAGCGTCTGCTAAATGGCATATATTATTATTATAAATAGAGCCTGCAGGAAGAGCCCTATGGTTTCAGGCTAAGAAATAGAGCCTGCGGGAAGAGCCCTATGGCTTCAGGCTAAGAAATAGAGCCTGCAGGAAGAGCCCTATGGCTTCCAGGCTAAGAAATAGAGCTGCAGAAGAAGCCCTATGGCTTCAGGCAAAGGAAAGCCAAGTCCTGGGAAGAGCCCACCATGGCAATCAGGCTAGAAATAGAGCCTGTGGAAGAGCCCTGTGGATTCAGGCTAAGAAATAGAGCCTGCAGGAAGAGGCCCTATGGCTTCAGGCTAAGAAATAGAGTCTGGGAAGAAGCCTATGGCGTCAGGCTAAGAAATAGAGCCTGTGGGAAGAGCCCTGTGGATTCAGGCTAGAGAAATAGAGCCTGCAGGAAGAGCCCTATGGCTTCAGGCTAAAAATAGAACCTGGGAAGAGCCCTATGACTGGCTAAGAAATAGAGCCTGTGAGAAGAGCTATGGCTTCAGGCTAAGAAATAGAGGCCCTCTGGAAGAGGCCCTATGGCTTCAGGCTAGAAATAGAGCCTGCGGGAAGAGCCCTATGGCCAGGCCAAAAATAGAGCATGCAGGAATAGCCCTATGGCAGGCTTCAAATAGAACCTGCAGGAAGAGCCCTATGGCTTCCCGGAATAGAGCCTGCAGGAAGAGCCCTATGGCTTCAGGTTAGAAATAGAGCCTGCGGGAAGAGCCTATGGCTTCAGGCTAAGAAATAGAGCCTGCGGGAAGAGCCCTATGGCTTCAGGCTAAGAAATAGAGCCTGCGGGAAGAGCCCTATGGCTTCAGGCTAAGAAATAGAGCCTGCGGGAAGAGCCCTATGGCTTCAGGCTAAGAAAATAGAGCCTGCAGGGAAGAGCCCTATGGCTTCAGGCTAAGAAATAGAGCCTGCAGGAAGAGCCCATGGCTTCAGGCTAGAAATAGAGCCTGTGAGAAGAGCCCTATGGCTTCAGGCTTAAAAAAGAGCCTGCGGGAAGAGCCCTGTGGCTTCAGGTTAAGAAATAGCCCTGCAGGAAGAGCCCTATTTCTTCAGGGTAGAGCCTGCGCGGGAAGAGCCCTATGGCTTCAGGCTAAATAGAGCCTGCGGGAAGAGCTCTATTGCTTCAGGCTAAGAATAGAGCCTGCGGGAAGAGCCCTATGGCTTCAGGCTAAGAAATAGAGCCTGCGGGAAGAGCCCTATGGCTTCAGGCTAAGAAATAGAGCCTGCAGGAAGAGCCCTATGCTTCAGGCTAAATAGAGTCTGCAGGAAGAGCCCTATGGCTTCAGGCTAGAAATAGAGCCTGCAGGAAGAGCCCTATGGCTTCAGGCTTAGAAATAGAGCCTGCAGGATGAGCCCTATGGCTTCAGGCTTAGAAATAGAGCCTGCGGGAAAGAGCCCTGTGGCGGGTTAAGAGCCTGCAGGAAGAGGCCCTATTGCTTCAGGCTAAGAAATAGAGCCTGTTGGATGAGCCCTATGGCTTCAGGCTAAGAAATAGAGCCTGCGGAAGAGCCCTATGGCTTCAGGCTAAGAAATAGAGCCTCATGGGAAGAGCCCTACGGCTTCAGGCTTAGAAATAGAGCCTACAGGAAGAGCCCTATGCTTCAGGTTAAGAAATAGAGCCTGCAGGAAGAGCCCTATGCTTCAGGCTACAAAATAGAGCCTGCAGGAAGAGCCCTATGGCTTCAGGCTAAGAAATAGAGCCTGCAGGAAGAGCCCCGTATGGTTTCAGGCTAAGAAATAGAGCCTGCAGGAAGAGCCCTATGGCTTCAGGCTAAGAAATAGAGCCTGCAGAAAGAGCCCTATGGCTTCCGGGGCTAGAGAAATAGAGCTAGGAAGAGGCCTATGGCTGATACCAGTGGTAGAGCATGGCGCTTGTAACGCCAGGGTAGTGGGTTAGATTCGGGACCACTCTACGTAGAATGATGCACACATGACTGGCTTTGGATAAACGTCTGCTAAGAATATTATTAGCTAAATAGAAGCCTGCAGGAAGAGCCCTATGGTTTCAGGCTAAGAACAGAGCCTGCGGGAAGAGCCCTATGGCTTCAGGCTAAGAAATAGAGCCTGGGGGAAGAGCCCTATGGCTTCAGGCTAAGAAATAGAGCCTGCAGGAAGAGCCCTATGGCTTCCAGGCTAAGACATAGAGCCTGTGGAAGAGCCTATGGCTTCAGGCTAAGAAATAGAGTCTGCAGGAAGAGCCCTATGGCTTCAGGCTAAGAAATAGAGCTGTGGAAGAGCCCTGTGGATTCAGGCTAAGAAATAGAGCCTGCAGGAAGAGCCCTGGCTTCAGGCTAAGAAATAGAGCCTGCAGGAAGAGCCCTATGGCTTCAGGCTAAGAAAATAGAGCCTGCAGGAAGAGGCCCTATGGCTTCAGGCTAAGAAATAGAGCCTGCAGGAAGAGCCCTATGGCCTCAGGCTAAGAAATAGAGCCTGCAGGAAAGAGCCCTATGGCCCAGGCTAAGAAATAGAGCCTGCAGGAAGAGCCTATGGCTTCAGGCTAAGAAATAGAGCCTGCAGGGGAAGAGCCCTATGAAGCTGGGCTAAATAGAGCCTGCAGGAAGAGCCCTATGCTTCAGGCTAAGAAATAGAGCCTGCATGAAGAGCCCCATGGCTTCAGGCTAAGAAATAGAGCCTGCAGGATGAGCACTATGGCTTCAGGCTAAGAATAGAGCCTGTGAGAAGAGCCCTATGGCTTCAGGCTGGCTAGGAAATAGAGCCTGCGGAAGAGCCCTATGGCTTCAGGCTAAGAAATAGAGCCTGCGGGATGAGCCCCTATGGCTTCAGGCTAAGAAATAGAACCTGCAGGAATAGCCCTATGGCTTCAGGCTAAGGAATAGAGCCTGCAGGAAGAGCCCTATGGCTTCAGGCTAAGAAATGAGCCTGCGGGAAGAGCCCTATGGCTTCAGGCTAAGAAATAGAGCTGCAGGAAGAGCCTCTCAGGCTGGCTTCGGGTATGGCTTCAGGCTAGAGCCTGCAAGGAAGAGCCCTATGGCTTCAGGCTAAGAAATAGAGTCTGCAGGAAGAGCCCTATGGCTTCAGGCTAAGAAATAGAGCCTGCAGGATGAGCCCTATGGCTTCAGGCTAAGAAATAGAGCCTGCGGGAAGAGCCCTATGGCTTCAGGCTAAGAAATAGAGCCTGTGGGATGAGCCCTATGGCTTCAGGCTAAGAAATAGAGCCTGCGGGAAGAGCCCTATGGCTTCAGGCTAAGAAATAGAGCCTGCAGGAAGAGCCCTACGGCTTCAGGCTTAGAAATAGAGCCTGCGGGAAGAGCCCTGTGGCTTCAGGTTAAGAAATAGAGCCTGCAGGAAGAGCCCTATGCTTCAGGCTAAGAAATAGAGCCTGCAGGAAGAGCCCTATGGCTTCAGGCTAAGAAATAGAGCATGTGAGAAGAGCCCTATGGCTTCAGGCTAAGAAATAGAGCCTGCGGGAAGAGCCCTATGGCTTCAGGCTAAGAAATAGAGCCTGCAGGAAGAGCCCTATGCTTCAGGCTAAGAAATAGAGCCTGCAGGAAGAGCCCTATGGCTTCAGGCTAAGAAATAGAGCCTGCAGGAAGAGCCCTATGGCTTCAGGCTAAGAAATAGAAAAGAGCCCTATGGCTTCAGGCTGAAATGAGCCTATGAGGAAGAGCCCTATGGCTTCAGGCTAAGAAATAGAGCCTGCGGAAGAGCCCTATGGCTTCAGGCTAAGAAATAGAGCCTGCAGGAAGAGCCCTATGGCTTCAGGCTAAGAAATAGAGCCTGCAGGAAGAGCCCTATGGCTTCAGGCTAAGAAATAGAGCCTCGGGAAGAGCCCTATGGCTTCAGGCTAAGAAATAGAGCCTGCGGGGAAGAGCCCTATGGCTTCAGGCTAAGAAATAGAGCCTGCAGGAAGAGCCCTATGCTTCAGGCTAAGAAATAGAGCTGGAGAAGAGCCCTATGGCTTCAGGCTAAAAATAGAGCCTGCGGGAAGAGCCCTATGGCTTCAGGCTAAGAAATAGAGCCTGCAGGAAGAGCCCTATGGCTTCAGGCTAGAAATAGAGCCTGCAGGAAGAGCCCTATGGCTTCTAGAGCCTGCTATGGCTTCAGGCTAAGAAATAGAGCCATGGAAGAGCCCTATGGCTTCAGGCTAAGAAATAGAGCCTGTGGGAAGAGCCCTGTGGATTCAGGCTAAGAAATAGAGCCTGCAGGAAGAGCCCTATGGCTTCAGGCTAAGAAATAGAGCCTGCAGGAAGAGCCCTATGGCTTCAGGCTAAGAAATAGAGCCTGTGAGAAGAGCCCTATGGCTTCAGGCTAAGAAATAGAGCCTGCAGGAAGAGCCCTATGGCTTCAGGCTAAGAAATAGAGCCTGCGGGAAGAGCCCTATGGCTTCAGGCTAAGAAATAGAGCATGCAGGAAGAGCCCTATGGATTCAGGCTAAGAAATAGAGCCTGCAGGAAGAGCCCTATGGATTCAGGCTAAGAAATAGAACCTGCAGGAAGAGCCCTATGGCTTCAGGCTAAGAAATAGAGCCTGCAGGAAGAGCCCTATGGCTTCAGGTTAAGAAATAGAGCCTGCAGGAAGAGCCCTATGGCTTCAGGCTAAGAAATAGAGCCTGCAGGATGAGCCCTATGGCTTCAGGCTAAGAAATAGAGCCTGTGAGAAGAGCCCTATGGCTTCAGGCTAAGAAATAGAGCCTGCAGGATGAGCCCTATGGCTTCAGGCTAAGAAATAGAGCCTGCAGGAAGAGCCCTATGGCTTCAGGCTAAGAAATAGAGCCTGCAGGAAGAGCCCTATGGCTTCAGGCTAAGAAATAGAGCCTGCAGGAAGAGCCCTATGGCTTCAGGCTAAGAAATAGAGCCTGCAGGAAGAGCCCTATGGCTTCAGGCCAAGAAATAGAGCCTGCAGGAAGAGCCCTATGGCTTCAGGCTAAGAAATAGAGCCTGCAGGAAGAGCCCTATGGCTTCAGGCTAAGAAATAGAGCCTGCAGGAAGAGCCCTATGGCTTCAGGCTAAGAAATAGAGCCTGCAGGAAGAGCCCTATGGCTTCAGGCTAAGAAATAGAGCCTGCAGGAAGAGCCCCATGGCTTCCTCAGGCTAAGAAATAGAGCCTGCGGGAAGAGCCCTATGGCTTCAGGCTAAGAAATAGAGCCTGCAGGAAGAGCCCTATGGCTTCAGGCTTAGAAATAGAGCCTGCAGGAAGAGCCCTATGGCTTCAGGTTAAGAAATAGAGCCTATGGAAGAGCCCTATGCTTCAGGCTAAGAAATAGAGCCTGCAGGAAGAGCCCTATGGCTTCAGGCTAAGAAATAGAGCATGTGAGAAGAGCCCTATGGCTTCAGGCTAAGAAATAGAGCCTGCGGGAAGAGCCCTATGGCTTCAGGCTAAGAAATAGAGCCTGCAGGAAGAGCCCTATGGCTTCAGGCTAAGAAATAGAGCCTGCAGAAGAGCCCTATGGCTTCAGGCTAAGAAATAGAGCCTGCAGGAAGAGCCCTATGGCTTCAGGCTAAGAAACAGAGCCTGCAGGATGAGCCCTATGGCTTCAGGCTAAGAAATAGAGCCTATGAGAAGAGCCCTATGGCTTCAGGCTAAGAAATAGAGCCTGCGGGAAGAGCCCTATGGCTTCAGGCTAAGAAATAGAGCCTCGGAAGAGCCCTACGGCTTCAGGTTAAAGACATAGAGCCTGTGGGAAGAGCCCTATGGCTTCAGGCTAAGAAATAGAGCCTGCGGGAAGAGCCCCATGGCTTCAGGCTTAGAAATAGAGCCTGCGGGAAGAGCCCTGTGGCTTCAGGTTAAGAAATAGAGCCTGCAGGAAGAGCCCTATTGCTTCAGGCTAAGAAATAGAGCCTGCGGGAAGAGCCCTATGGCTTCAGGCTAAGAAATAGAGTCTGCAGGAAGAGCCCTATGGCTTCAGGCTAAGAAATAGAGCCTGCAGGAAGAGCCCTATGGCCTCAGGCTAAGAAATAGAGCCTGCAGGAAGAGCCCTATGGCCTCAGGCTAAGAAATAGAGCCTGCGGGAAGAGCCCTATGGCTTCAGGCTAAGAAATAGAGCCTGCAGGAAGAGCCCTATGGCTTCCGGCTAAGAAATAGAGCCTGCAGGAAGAGCCCTATGCTTCAGGCTAAGAAATAGAGCCTGCATGAAGAGCCCTATGGCTTCAGGCTAAGAAATAGAGCCTGCAGGATGAGCCCTATGGCTTCAGGCTAAGAAATAGAGCCTGTGAGAAGAGCCCTATGGCTTCAGGCTAAGAAATAGAGCCTGCGGGAAGAGCCCTATGGCTTCAGGCTAAGAAATAGAGCCTGCGGGATGAGCCCTATGGCTTCAGGCTAAGAAATAGAACCTGCAGGAATAGCCCTATGGCTTCAGGCTAAGGAATAGAGCCTGCAGGAAGAGCCCTATGGCTTCAGGCTAAGAAATAGAGCCTGCGGGAAGAGCCCTATGGCTTCAGGCTAAGAAATAGAGCCTGCGGGAAGAGCCCTATGGCTTCAGGCTAAGAAATAGAGCCTGCAGGATGAGCCCTATGGCTTCAGGCTAAGAAATAGAGCCTGTGGGAAGAGCCCTATGGCTTCAGGCTAAGAAATAGAGCTCAAGTGGGAAGAGCCCTATGGCTTCAGGGGTAAGAAATAGAGCCTGCGGGAAGAGCCCTATGGCTTCAGGCTAAGAAATAGAGCCTGCGGGAAGAGCCCTATGGCTTCAGGCTAAGAAATAGAGCCTCTTTGGGAAGAGCCCTACGGCTTCAGGCTTAGAAATAGAGCTCGGGGAAGAGCCCTACGGCTTCAGGCTTAGAAATAGAGCCTGCGGGAAGAGCCCTGTGGCTTCAGGTTAAGAAATAGAGCCTGCATGAAGAGCCCTATGCTTCACGCTAAGAAATAGAGCCTGCAGGAAGAGCCCTATGGCTTCAGGCTAAGAAATAGAGCCTGGGGGAAGAGCCCTATGGCTTCAGGCTAAGAAATTAGAGCCTGCAGGAAGAGCCCTATGGCTTCAGGCTAAGAAATAGAGCCTGCAGGAAGAGCCCTATGGCTTCAGGCTAAGAAATAGAGCCTGTGAGAAGAGCCCTATGGCTTCAGGCTAAGAAATAGAGCTGCAGGAAGAGCCCCGTGGCTTCAGGCTAAGAAATAGAGCCTGGAAGAGCCCCATGGCTTCAGGCTAAGAAATAGAGCCTGCAGGAAGAGCCCTATGGCTTCAGGCTAAGAAATAGAGCTGCAGGAAGAGCCCTATGGCTTCAGGCTAAGAAATAGAGCCTGCAGGAAGAGCCCTATGGCTTCAGGCTAAGAAATAGAGCCTGCAGGAAGAGCCCTATGGCTTCAGGCTAAGAAAGCCCTAGAGGCTAAGAAATAGAGTCTGGAAGAGCCCTATGGCTTCAGGCTAAGAAATAGAGCCTGCAGGAAGAGCCCTATGGCTTCAGGCTAAGAAATAGAGCCTGCAGGATGAGCCCTATGGCTTCAGGCTAAGAAATAGAGCCTGTGAGAAGAGCCCTATGGCTTCAGGCTAAGAAATAGAGCCCTATGGCGGAAGAGCCCTATGGCTTCAGGCTAAGAAATAGAGCCTGCGGGATGAGCCCTACGGCTTCAGGCTTAGAAATAGAGCCTGCGGGAAGAGCCCTGTGGCTTCAGGTTAAGAAATAGAGCCTGCAGGAAGAGCCCTATGGCTTCAGGCTAAGAAATAGAGCCTGCGGGAAGAGCCCTATGGCTTCAGGCTAAGAAATAGAGCCTGCAGGAAGAGCCCTATGGCTTCAGGCTAAGAAATAGAGCCTGCGGGAAGAGCCCTATGGCTTCAGGCTAAGAAATAGAGCCTGCAGGATGAGCCCTATGGCTTCAGGCTAAGAAATAGAGCCTGTGAGAAGAGCCCTATGGCTTCAGGCTAAGAAATAGAGCCTGCGGGAAGAGCCCTATGGCTTCAGGGTAAGAAATAGAGCCTGCGGGAAGAGCCCTATGGCTTCAGGCTAAGAAATAGAGCCTGCGGGAAGAGCCCTATGGCTTCAGGCTAAGAAATAGAGCCTGCAGGAAGAGCCCTATGGCTTCAGGCTAAGAAATAGCGCCTGCGGGAAGAGCCCTATGGCTTCAGGCTAAGAAATAGAGTCTGCAGGAAGAGCCCTATGGCTTCAGGCTAAGAAATAGAGTCTGCAGGAAGAGCCCTATGGCTTCAGGCTAAGAAATAGAGCCTGCAGGATGAGCCCTATGGCTTCAGGCTAAGAAATAGAGCCTGCGGGAAGAGCCCTATGGCTTCAGGCTAAGAAATAGAGCCTGTGGGATGAGCCCTATGGCTTCAGGCTAAGAAATAGAGCCTGCAGGAAGAGCCCTATGGCCTCAGGCTAAGAAATAGAGCCTGCGGGAAGAGCCCTATGGCTTCAGGCTAAGAAATAGAGCCTGCAGGAAGAGCCCTATGGCTTCCGGCTAAGAAATAGAGCCTGCAGGAAGAGCCCTATGCTTCAGGCTAAGAAATAGAGCCTGCATGAAGAGCCCTATGGCTTCAGGCTAAGAAATAGAGCCTGCAGGATGAGCCCTATGGCTTCAGGCTAAGAAATAGAGCCTGTGAGAAGAGCCCTATGGCTTCAGGCTAAGAAATAGAGCCTCTTGAGCCCTATGGCTTCAGGCTAAGAGAGCCTCTGATGAGCCCTATGGCTTCAGGCTAAGAAATAGAACCTGCAGGAATAGCCCTATGGCTTCAGGCTAAGGAATAGAGCCTGCAGGAAGAGCCCTATGGCTTCAGGCTAAGAAATAGAGCCTGCGGAAGAAGAGCCCTATGGCTTCAGGCTAAGAAATAGAGCCTGCAGGAAGAGCCCTATGGCTTCAGGCTAAGAAATAGAGCCTGCGGGAAGAGCCCTATGGCTTCAGGCTAAGAAAATAGAGCCTGCGGGATGAGCCCTATGGCTTCAGGCTAAGAAATAGAGCCTGTGAGAAGAGCCCTATGGCTTCAGGCTAAGAATAGAGCCTGCGGGAAGAGCCCCTATGGCTTCAGGGTAAGAAATAGAGCCTGCGGGATGAGCCCTATGGCTTCAGGCTAAGAAACAGAGCCTGCGGGAAGAGCCCTATGGCTTCAGGCTAAGAAATGAGCCTGCAGGAAGAGCCCTACGGCTTCAGGCTTAGAAATAGAGCCTGCAGGAAGAGCCCTACGGCTTCAGGCTTAGAAATAGAGCCTGCGGGAAGAGCCCTGTGGCTTCAGGTTAAGAAATAGAGCCTGCATGAAGAGCCCTATGCTTCACGCTAAGAAATAGAGCCTGCAGGAAGAGCCCTATGGCTTCAGGCTAAGAAAATAGAGCCTGCGGGAAGAGCCCTATGGCTTCAGGCTAAGACATAGAGCCTGTGGGAAGAGCCCTATGGCTTCAGGCTAAGAAATAGAGCCTGCGGGAAGAGCCCTATGGCTTCAGGCTAAGAAATAGAGCCTGCAGAGAAGAGCCCTATGGCTTCAGGCTAAGAAATAGAGCCTGCAGGGAAGAGCCCTATGGCTTCAGGCTAAGAAATAGAGCCTGCGGGAAGAGCCCTATGGCTTCAGGCTAAGAAATAGAGCCTGCAGGAAGAGCCCTATGGCTTCAGGCTAGAAATAGAGCCTGCAGGAAGAGCCCTATGGCTTCAGGCTAAGAAATAGAGCCTGCAGGAAGAGCCCTATGGCTTCAGGCTAAGAAATAGAGCCTGTGGGAAGAGCCCTATGGCTTCAGGCTAAGAAATAGAGCCTGCGGAAGAGCCCTATGGCTTCAGGCTAAGAAATAGAGCCTGTGAGAAGAGCCCTATGGCTTCAGGCTAAGAAATAGAGCCTGCAGGAAGAGCCCTATGCTTCAGGCTAAGAAATAGAGCCTGCGGGAAGAGCCCTATGGCTTCAGGCTAAGAAATAGAGCCTGTAGGATGAGCCCTATGGCTTCAGGCTAAGAAATAGAGCCTGCAGGAAGAGCCCTATGGCTTCAGGCTAAGAAATAGAGCCTGCAGGAAGAGCCCTATGGCTTCAGGCTAAGAAATAGAGCCTGCGGGAAGAGCCCTATGGCTTCAGGCTAAGAAATAGAGCCTGCGGGAAGAGCCCTATGGCTTCAGGCTAAGAAATAGAGCCTGCGGGAAGAGCCCTATGGCTTCAGGCTAAGAAATAGAGCCTGCAGGAAGAGCCCTTTGGCTTCAGGCTAAGAAATAGAGCCTGCAGGAAGAGCCCTATGGCTTCAGGCTAGAAATAGAGCCTGCAGGATGAGCCGTATACTGAGCTAAGAAATAGAGCCTGTGGGAAGAGCCCTATGGCTTCAGGCTAAGAAATAGAGCCTGTGGAAGAGCCCTATGGCTTCAGGCTAGAAATAGAGCCTGCGGAAGAGCCCTATGGCTTCAGGCTAAGAAATAGAGCCTGTGAGAAGAGCCCTATGGCTTCAGGCTAAGAAATAGAGCCCCTGCGGGAAGAGCCCTATGGCTTCAGGCTAAGAAATAGAGCCTGGCGGGAAGAGCCCTATGGCTTCAGGCTAAGAAATAGAGCCTGCAGGAAGAGCCCTATGGCTTCAGGCTAAGAATAGAGCCTGCAGGAAGAGCCCTATGGCTTCAGGCTAAGAAATAGAGCCTGCAGGAAGAGCCCTATGGCTTCAGGCTAAGAAATAGAGCCTGCAGGAAGAGCCCTATGGCTTCAGGCTAAGAAATAGAGCCTGCGGGGAGAGCCCTATGGCTTCAGGCTAAGAAATAGAGCCTGTGAGAAGAGCCCTATGGCTTCAGGCTAAGAAATAGAGCCTGCGGGAAGAGCCCTATGGCTTCAGGCTAAGAAATAGAGCCTGCGGGAAGAGCCCTACGGCTTCAGGCTAGAAATAGAGCCTGCAGGAAGAGCCCTATGGCTTCAGGGCTAAGAAATAGAGCCTGCAGGAAGAGCCCTATGGCTTCAGGCTAAGAACAGAGCCTGCAGGAAGAGCCCTATGGCTTCAGGCTAAGAAATAGAGCCTGTGGAAGAGCCCTATGGCTTCAGGCTAAGAAATTGAGCCTGCGGGAAGAGCCCTATGGCTTCAGGCTAAGAAATAGAGCCTGCAGGAAGAGCCCTATGGCTTCAGGCTAAGAAATAGAGCCTGCAGGAAGAGCCCTATGGCTTCAGGCTAAGAAATAGAGCCTGCAGGAAGAGCCCTATGGCTTCAGGCTAAGAAATAGAGCCTGCGGGATGAGCCGTATGGCTTCAGGCTAAGAACTAGAGCCTGCGGGAAGAGCCCTATGGCTTCAGGCTAAGAAATAGAGCCTGCGGGAAGAGCCCTACGGCTTCAGGCTTAGAAATAGAGCCTGCGGGAAGAGCCCTACGGCTTCAGGCTAAGAAATAGAGCCTGCGGGAAGAGCCCTACGGCTTCAGGCTAAGAAATAGAGCCTGTGAGAAGAGCCCTATGGCTTCAGGCTAAGAAATAGAGCCTGCAGGAAGAGCCCTATGGCTTCAGGCTAAGAAATAGAGCCTGCGGGAAGAGCCCTATGGTTTCAGGCTAAGAATTAGAGCCTGCAGGAAGAGCCCTATGGCTTCAGGCTAAGAAATAGAGCCTGCAGGAAGAGCCCTATGGCTTCAGGCTAAGAAATAGAGCCTGCAGGAAGAGCCCTATGGCTTCAGGCTAAGAAATAGAGCCTGCAGGAAGAGCCCTATGGCTTCAGGCTAAGAAAGAGCCTGCAGGAAGAGCCCTAAGGCTAAAATAGAGCCTGCAGGAAGAGCCCTATGGCTTCAGGCTAAGAAATAGAGCCTGCAGGAAGAGCCCTATGGCTTCAGGCTAAGAAATAGAGCCTGCAGGAAGAGCCCTATGGCTCAGGCTAAATAGAGCCTGCAGGAAGAGCCCTATGGCTTCAGGCTAAGAAATAGAGCGTGCAGGATGAGCCCTATGGCTTCAGGCTAAGAAATAGAGCCTGTGGGAAGAGCCCTATGGCTTCAGGCTAAGAAATAGAGCCTCAAGCAGGAAGAGCCCTATGGCTTCAGGCTAAGAAATCCTGCAGGAAGAGCCCTATGGCTTCAGGCTAAGAAATAGAGCCTGCAGGAAGAGCCCTATGGCTTCAGGCTAAGAAATAGAGCCTGCAGGAAGAGCCCTATGCTTCAGGCTAAGAAATAGAGCCTGCAGGAAGAGCCCTATGGCTTCAGGCTAAGAAATAGAGCCTGCAGGATGAGCCCTATGGCTTCAGGCTAAGAAATAGAGCCTGTGAGAAGAGCCCTATGGCTTCCGGCTAAGAAATAGAGCCTGCAGGAAGAGCCCTATGGCTTCAGGCTAAGAAATAGAGCCTGCAGGAAGAGCCCTATGCTTCAGGCTAAGAAATAGAGCTCATGGAAGAGCCCTATGGCTTCAGGCTAAGAAATAGAGCCAGCGGGATGAGCCCTATGGTTTCAGGCTAAGAAATAGAGCCTGCAGGAATAGCCCTATTGCTTCAGGCTAAGAATAGAGCCTGCAGGAAGAGCCCTATGGCTTCAGGCTAAGAAATAGAGCCTGGGAAGAGCCCTATGGCTTCAGGCTAAGAAATAGAGCTCGCAGGAAGAGCCCTATGGCTTCAGGCTAAGAAATAGAGCCTGCAGGAAGAGCCCTATGGCTTCAGGCTAAGAAATAGAGTCTGCAGGAAGAGCCCTTGGCTTCAGGCTAAGAAATAGAGCCTGCAGGAAGAGCCATATGGCTTCAGGCTAAGAAATAGAGCCTGCAGGAAGAGCCCTATGGCTTCAGGCTAAGAAATAGAGCCTGGGAAGAGCCCTATGGCTTCAGGCTAAGAAATAGAGCCTGCAGGAAGAGCCCTATGGCTTCGGCTAAGAAATAGAGCCTGTGGAAGAGCCCTATGGCTTCAGGCCCAAGAAATAGAGCCTGCAGGAAGAGCCCTATGGCTTCAGGCTAAGAAATAGAGCCTGCAGGAAGAGCCCTATGGCTTCAGGCTAAGAAATAGAGTCTGCGGGAAGTGCCCTATGGCTTCAGGCTAAGAAATAGAGCCTGCAGAAGAGCCCTATGGCTTCAGGCTAGAAATAGAGCCTGCAGGAAGAGCCCTATGGCTTCAGGCTAAGAAATATAGCCTGCAGGAAGAGCCCTATGGCTTCAGGCTAAGAAATGAGCCTGCAGGAAGAGCCCTATGGCTTCCGGCTAAGAAATAGAGCCTGTGGAAGAGCCCTATTGCTTCAGGCTAAGAAATAGAGCCTGCGGGAAGAGCCCTATGGCTTCAGGCTAAGAAATAGAGCCTGCGGAAGAGCCCTATGGCTTCAGGCTAAGAAATAGAGCCTGCAGGAAGAGCCCTATGCTTCAGGCTAAGAAATAGAGCCTGCAGGAAGAGCCCCTATGGGCTTCAGGCTAAGAAATAGAGCCTGCAGGAAGAGCCCTATGGCTTCAGGCTAAGAAATAGAGCCTGTGAGAAGAGCCCTATTGCTTCAGGCTAAGAAATAGAGCCTACAGGAAGAGCCCTATGGCTACAGGGCTAAGAAATAGAGCCTGTGAGAAGAGCCCTATGGCTTCAGGCTAAGAAATAGAGCCTGCAGGAAGAGCCCTATGGCTTCAGGCTAAGAAATAGAGCCTGGGAAGAGCCCTATGGTTCAGGCTAAGAAATAGAGCCTGCAGGAAGAGCCCTTTGGCTTCAGGCTAAGAAATAGAGCTCTGCAGGAAGAGCCCTATGGCTTCAGGCTAAGAAATAGAGCCTGCAGGAAGTGCCCTATGGCTTCAGGCTAAGAAATAGAGCCTGTGAGAAGAGCCCTATGGCTTCAGGCTAAGAAATAGAGCCTGCAGGAAGAGCCCTATGGCTTCAGGCTAAGAAATAGAGCTTGGGAAGAGCCCTATGGCTTCAGGCTAAGAAATAGAGCCTGCAGGAAGAGCCCTATGGCTTCAGGCTAAGAAATAGAGCCTGCAGGAAGAGCCCTATGGCTTCAGGCTAAGAAATAGAGCCTCGGAAGTGCCCTATGGCTTCAGGCTAAGAAATAGAGCCTGCATGGAAGAGCCCTATGGCTTCAGGCCAAGAAATAGAGCCTGCAGGAAGAGCCCTATGGCTTCAGGCTAGAAAATAGAGCCCGCAGGAAGAGCCCTATGGCTTCCGGCTAAGAAATAGAGCCTGTGGGAAGAGCCCTATGGCTTCAGGCTAAGAAATAGAGCCGTGCAGGGAGAGCCCTATGGCTTCAGGCTGAACAGAGCCTGTGAGAAGAGCCCTATGGCTTCAGGCTAAGAAATAGAGCCTGGGAAGAGCCTATGGCTTCAGGCTAAGAAAGAGCCTGCAGGAAGAGCCCTATGGCTTCAGGCTAAGAAATAGAGCCTGCAGGGAAGAGCCCTATGCTTCAGGCTAAGAAATAGAGCCTGCAGGAAGAGCCCTATGGCTTCAGGCTAAGAAATAGAGCCTGTGAGAAGAGCCCTATGGCTTCAGGCTAAATAGAGCCTGTGGAAGAGCCCTATGGCTTCAGGCTAAGAAATAGAGCTGCAGGAAGAGCCCTATGGCTTCAGGCTAAGAAATAGAGCCAGCAGGAAGAGCCCTATGGCTTCAGGCTAAGAAATAGAGCCTGCCCTAGGAAGAAATAGAGCCTGCGGGATATGGCTTCAGGCTAAGAAATAGAGCCTGCAGGAAGAGCCCTATGGCTTCAGGCTAAGAAATAGAGCCTGTGGGAAGAGCCCTATGGCTTCAGGCTAAGAAATAGAGCCTGCGGGAAGAGCCCTATGGCTTCAGGCTAAGAAATAGAGCCTGCTGGAAGAGCCCTATGGCTTCAGGCTAAGAAATAGAGCCTGCAGGAAGAGCCTATGGCTTCAGGCTAAGAAATAGAGCCTGCAGGAAGAGCCCTATGGCTTCAGGCTAAGAAATAGAGCCTGCAGGAAGAGCCCTATGCTTCAGGCTAAGAAATAGAGCCTGCAGGAAGAGCCCTATGGCTTCAGGCTAAGAAATAGAGCCTGCAGGAAGAGCCCTATGGCTTCAGGCTAAGAAATAGAGCCTGCAGGAAGAGCCCTATGCTTAAGAAAGAGCCTGCGGGAAGAGCCCTATGGCTTCAGGCTAAAAATAGAGCCTGCAGGAAGAGCCCTATGGCTTCAGGCTAAGAAATAGAGCGTGGGAAGAGCCCTATGGCTTCAGGCTAAGAAATAGAGCCTGTGCAGGAAGAGCCTATGCTTCAGGCTAAGAAATAGAGCCTGCAGGAAGAGCCCTATGGCTTCAGGCTAAGAAATAGAGCCTGCAGGATGAGCCCTATGGCTTCAGGCTAAGAAATAGAGCCTGTGAGAAGAGCCCTATGGCTTCCGGCTAAGAAATAGAGCCTGCAGGATGAGCCCTATGGCTTCAGGCTAAGAAATAGAGCCTGCGGGAAGAGCCCTATGGCTTCAGGCTAAGAAATAGAGCCTGCGGGAAGAGCCCTATGGCTTCAGGCTAAGAAATAGAGCCAGCGGGATGAGCCCTATGGTTTCAGGCTAAGAAATAGAGCCTGCAGGAATAGCCCTATGGCTTCAGGCTAAGGAATAGAGCCTGCAGGAAGAGCCCTATGGCTTCAGGCTAAGAAATAGAGCCTGCGGGAAGAGCCCTATGGCTTCAGGCTAAGAAATAGAGCCTGCAGGAAGAGCCCTATGGCTTCAGGCTAAGAAATAGAGCCTGCAGGAAGAGCCCTATGGCTTCAGGCTAAGAAATAGAGTCAGGAAGAGCCCTATGGCTTCAGGCTAAGAAATAGAGCCTGCAGGAAGAGCCCTATGGCTTCAGGCTAAGAAATAGAGCCTGCAGGAAGAGCCCTATGGCTTCAGGCTAAGAAATAGAGCCTGCAGGAAGAGCCCTATGCTTCAGGCTAAGAAATAGAGCCTGCAGGAAGAGCCCTATGGCTTCAGGCTAAGAAATAGAGCCTGTAGGATGAGCCCTATGGCTTCAGGCTAAGAACAGAGCCTGGGTGAGAAGAGCCCTATTGCTTCAGGCTAAGAAATTGAGCCTGCAGGAAGAGCCCTATGGCTTCAGGCTAAGAAATAGAGCCTGTAGGAAGAGCCCTATGGCTTCAGGCTAAGAAATAGAGCCTGTGAGATGAGCCCTATGGCTTCAGGCTAAGAAATTGAGCCTGCGGAAGAGCCCTATGGCTTCAGGCTAAGGAATAGAGCCTGCAGGAAGAGCCCTTTGGCTTCAGGCTAAGAAATAGAGCCTGCAGGAAGAGCCATATGGCTTCAGGCTAAGAAATAGAGCCTACAGGAAGAGCCCTATGGCTACAGGCTAAGAAATAGAAGCCTGTGAGAAGAGCCCTATGGCTTCAGGCTAAGAAATAGAGCCTGCAGGAAGAGCCCTATGGCTTCAGGCTAAGAAATAGAGCCTGGGAAGAGCCCTATGGCTTCAGGCTAAGAAATAGAGCCTGCAGGAAGAGCCCTATGGCTTCAGGCTAAGAAATAGAGCCTGCAGGAAGAGCCCTATGGCTTCAGGCTAAGAAATAGAGCCTGCCCTATGGAAGTGCCCTATGGCTTCAGGCTAAGAAATAGAGCCTGCGGGAAGAGCCCTATGGCTTCAGGCTAAGAAATAGAGCCTGCAGGAAGAGCCCTATGGCTTCAGGCTAAGAAATAGAGCCTGCAGGAAGAGCCCTATGGCTTCAGGCTAAGAAATAGAGCCTGCAGGATGAGCCTATGGCTTCAGGCTAAGAAATAGAGCCTGTGAGAAGAGCCCTATTGCTTCAGGCTAAGAAAATTGAGCCTGCGGAAGAGCCCTATGGCTTCAGGCTAAGAAATAGAGCCTGCGGGATGAGCCCTATGGCTTCAGGCTAAGAAATAGAGCCTGCAGGAATAGCCCTATGGCTTCAGGCTAAGGAATAGAGCCTGCAGGAAGAGCCCTGTGGCTTCAGGCTAAGAAATAGAGCCTGCAGGAAGAGCCCTATGGCTTCAGGCTAAGAAATAGAGCCTGCAGGAAGAGCCCTATGGCTTCAGGCTAAGAAATAGAGCCTACAGGAAGAGCCCTATGGCTACAGGCTAAGAAATAGAGCCTGTGAGAAGAGCCCTATGGCTTCAGGCTAAGAAATAGAGCCTGCAGGAAGAGCCCTATGGCTTCAGGCTAAGAAATAGAGCCTGCGGGAAGAGCCCTATGGCTTCAGGCTAAGAAATAGAGCCTGCAGGAAGAGCCCTATGGCTTCAGGCTAAGAAATTGAGCCTGCGGGAAGAGCCCTATGGCTTCAGGCTAAGAAATAGAGCCTGCGGGAAGTGCCCTATGGCTTCAGGCTAAGAAATAGAGTCTGCGGGAAGAGCCCTATGGCTTCAGGCTAAGAAATAGAGCCTGCAGGAAGAGCCCTATGGCTTCAGACTAAGAAATAGAGCTTGCAGGAAGAGCCCTATGCTTCAGGCTAAGAAATAGAGCCTGCAGGAAGAGCCCTATGGCTTCAGGCTAAGAAATAGAGCCTGCAGGATGAGCCCTATGGCTTCAGGCTAAGAAATAGAGCCTGCGGGAAGAGCCCTATGGCTTCAGGCTAAGAAATAGAGCCTGCGGGAAGAGCCCTATGGCTTCAGGCTAAGAAATAGAGCCTGCAGGAAGAGCCCTATGGCTTCAGGCTAAGAAATAGAGCCTGCAGGAAGAGCCCTATGCTTCAGGCTAAGAAATAGAGCCTGCAGGAAGAGCCCTATGGCTTCAGGCTAAGAAATAGAGCGTGCAGGATGAGCCCTATGGCTTCAGGCTAAGAAATAGAGCCTGTGAGAAGAGCCCTATGGCTTCAGGCTAAGAAATAGAGCCTGCGGGAAGAGCCCTATGGCTTCAGGCTAAGAAATAGAGCCTGCAGGAAGAGCCCTATGGCTTCAGGCTAAGAAATAGAGCCTGCAGGAAGAGCCCTATGCTTCAGGCTAAGAAATAGAGCCTGCAGGAAGAGCCCTATGGCTTCAGGCTAAGAAATAGAGCCTGCAGGATGAGCCCTATGGCTTCAGGCTAAGAAATAGAGCCTGTGAGAAGAGCCCTATGGCTTCAGGCTAAGAAATAGAGCCTGCGGGAAGAGCCCTATGGCTTCAGGCTAAGAAATAGAGCCAGCGGGATGAGCCCTATGGCTTCAGGCTAAGAAATAGAGCCTGCAGGAAGAGCCCTGTGGCTTCAGGCTAAGAAATAGAGCCTGCAGGATGAGCCCTATGGCTTCAGGCTAAGAAATAGAGCCTGTGAGAAGAGCCCTATGGCTTCAGGCTAAGAAATAGAGCCTGCGGGAAGAGCCCTATGGCTTCAGGCTAAGAAATAGAGCCAGCGGGATGAGCCCTATGGCTTCAGGCTAAGAAATAGAGCCTGCAGGAATAGCCTTATGGCTTCAGGCTAAGGAATAGAGCCTGCAGGAAGAGCCCTATGGCTTCAGGCTAAGAAATAGAGCCTGCAGGAAGAGCCCTATGGCTTCAGGCTAAGAAATAGAGCCTGCAGGAAGAGCCCTATGGCTTCAGGCTAAGAAATAGAGCCTGCAGGAAGAGCCCTATGGCTTCAGGCTAAGAAATAGAGCCTGCAGGAAGAGCCCTATGCTTCAGGCTAAGAAATAGAGCCTGTGGGAAGAGCCCTATGGCTTCAGGCTAAGAAATAGAGCCTGCAGGAAGAGCCCTATGGCTTCAGGCTAAGAAATAGAGCCTGCAGGAAGAGCCCTATGGCTTCCGGCTAAGAAATAGAGCCTGCAGGAAGAGCCCTATGGCTTCCGGCTAAGAAATAGAGCCTGTGGGAAGAGCCCTATGGCTTCAGGCTAAGAAATAGAGCCTGCAGGAAGAGCCCTATGGCTTCAGGCTAAGAAATAGAGCCTGCAGGAAGAGCCCTATGGCTTCAGGCTAAGAAATAGAGCCTGCAGGAAGAGCCCTATGCTTCAGGCTAAGAAATAGAGCCTGCAGGATGAGCCCTATGGCTTCAGGCTAAGAAATAGAGCCTGCGGGAAGAGCCCTATGGCTTCAGGCTAAGAAATAGAGCCTGCGGGATGAGCCCTATGGCTTCAGGCTAAGAAATAGAGCCTGCGGGAAGAGCCCTATGGCTTCAGGCTAAGAAATAGAGCCTGCAGGAAGAGCCCGGGAGATTTGGGGACATTAGGGGACCCGTTGTTCAAGTAGTCTACACTTAGCCATGTGTAACATACAACATAAAGCAACTCCGTCTCTGTCACGTATGGCGTTTCTCTCACAGATAAGAAAACAAGACAGGGACAGGGTTAGGTGGGATACCTTGTACACCTGAATGCATTCATCCTATGCATCATCACTGCTAGCCATCATCACTGCTAGCCATCATCACTGCCAGCCATCATCACTCTCAGCCATCATCACTTCTAGCCATCATCACTGCTAGTCATCATCACTCTCAGCCATCATCACTGCTAGCCATCATCACTGCTAGCCATCATCACTGCTAGCCATCATCACTGCCAGCCATCATCACTGCTAGCCATCATCACTGCTAGCCATCATCACTATCAGCCATCATCACTGCTAGCCATCATCACTGCCAGCCATCATCACTGCTAGCCATCATCACTATCAGCCATCATCACTGCTAGCCATCATCACTGCCAGCCATCATCACTGCTAGCCATCATCACTGCTAGCCATCATCACTATCAGCCATCATCACTGCTAGCCATCATCACTGCCAGCCATCATCACTGCTAGCCATCATCACTGCTAGCCATCATCACTGCTAGCCATCATCACTGCTAGCCATCATCACTGCTAGCCATCATCACTACCAGCCATCATCACTGCTAGCCATCATCACTACCAGCCATCATCACTGCTAGCCATCATCACTGCTAGCCATCATCACTGCTAGCCATCATCACTACCAGCCATCATCACTCTCAGCCATCATCACTGCTAGCCATCATCACTGCTAGCCATCATCTCTGCTAGCCATCATCACTGCTAGCTCCATCATCACTGCTAGCCATCATCACTGCTAGCTCCATCTTCACTGCTAGCCATCATCACTGCTAGCCATCATCTCTGCTAGCCATCATCACTGCTAGCCATCATCACTGCTAGCCATCATCTCTGCTAGCCATCATCACTGCTAGCTCCATCATCACTGCTAGCCATCATCACTACCAGCCATCATCACTACCAGCCATCGTCACTACCAGCCATCATCACTACCAGCCATCATCACTACCAGCCATCATCACTCTCAGCCATCATCACTCTCAGCCATCATCACTACCAGCCATCATCACTGCTAGCTCCATCATCACTGCTAGCCATCATCACTACCAGCCATCATCACTACCAGCCATCATCACTCTCAGCCATCATCACTCTCAGCCATCATCACTACCAGCCATCATCACTGCTAGCTCCATCATCACTGCTAGCTCCATCATCACTGCTAGCCATCATCACTACCAGCCATCATCACTACCAGCCATCATCACTACCAGCCATCATCACTACCAGCCATCATCACTCTCAGCCATCATCACTGCTAGCCATCATCACTGCTAGCCATCATCACTACCAGCCATCATCACTCTCAGCCATCATCACTCTCAGCCATCATCACTCTCAGCCATCATCACTCTCAGCCATCATCACTGCTAGCCATCATCACTGCTAGCCATCATCACTACCAGCCATCATCACTCTCAGCCATCGTCACTACCAGCCATCATCACTGCGAGCCATCATCACTACCAGCCATCATCACTGCTAGCTCCATCATCACTGCTAGCTCCATCATCACTGCTAGCCATCATCACTGCTAGCCATCATCACTGCTAGCCATCATCACTGCTAGCCATCATCACTACCAGCCATCATCACTCTCAGCCATCATCACTGCTAGCCATCATCACTGCTAGCCATCATCTCTGCTAGCCATCATCACTGCTAGCTCCATCATCACTGCTAGCCATCATCACTGCTAGCTCCATCATCACTGCTAGCCATCATCACTGCTAGCCATCATCTCTGCTAGCCATCATCACTGCTAGCCATCATCACTGCTAGCCATCATCTCTGCTAGCCATCATCACTGCTAGCTCCATCATCACTGCTAGCCATCATCACTACCAGCCATCATCACTACCAGCCATCATCACTACCAGCCATCATCACTCTCAGCCATCATCACTCTCAGCCATCATCACTACCAGCCATCATCACTGCTAGCTCCATCATCACTGCGAGCCATCATCACTACCAGCCATCATCACTGCTAGCTCCATCATCACTGCTAGCTCCATCATCACTGCTAGCCATCATCACTACCAGCCATCATCACTACCAGCCATCATCACTACCAGCCATCATCACTGCTAGCCATCATCTCTGCTAGCCATCATCACTACCAGCCATCATCACTGCTAGCTCCATCATCACTGCTAGCCATCATCTCTGCTAGCCATCATCACTGCTAGCCATCATCTCTGCTAGCCATCATCTCTGCTAGCCATCATCTCTGCTAGCCATCATCACTGCTAGCCATCATCTCTGCTAGCCATCATCACTACCAGCCATCATCACTGCTAGCTCCATCATCACTGCTAGCCATCATCTCTGCTAGCCATCATCACTGCTAGCCATCATCACTGCTAGCTCCATCATCACTGCTAGCTCCATCATCTCTGCTAGCTCCATCATCACTGCTAGCTCCATCATCACTGCTAGCTCCATCATCACTGCTAGCTCCATCATCACTGCTAGCTCCATCATCACTGCTAGCTCCATCATCACTGCTAGCTCCATCATCACTGCTAGCTCCATCATCACTGCTAGCCATCATCTCTGCTAGCCATCATCTCTGCTAGCTCCATCATCACTGCTAGCCATCATCTCTGCTAGCTCCATCATCTCTGCTAGCCATCATCTCTGCTAGCTCCATCATCTCTGCTAGCTCCATCATCTCTGCTCGCCATCATCTCTGCTAGCCATCATCACTGCTAGCCATCATCTCTGCTAGCCATCATCACTGCTAGCCATCATCACTGCTAGCCATCATCTCTGCTAGCCATCATCTCTGCTAGCCATCATCACTGCTAGCTCCATCATCACTGCTAGCTCCATCATCACTGCTAGCTCCATCATCACTGCTAGCTCCATCATCACTGCTAGCCATCATCTCTGCTAGCCATCATCACTGCTAGCCATCATCACTGCTAGCCATCATCTCTGCTAGCCATCATCTCTGCTAGCTCCATCATCACTGCTAGCCATCATCTCTGCTAGCTCCATCATCACTGCTAGCCATCATCTCTGCTAGCTCCATCATCACTGCTAGCCATCATCACTGCTAGCCATCATCACTGCTAGCCATCATCACTCTCAAAAGCCGCCACAGCCACTGTATACTTCTGCAGATAACTTCCAACCTAAAAAACCTCAAATTCAACACAAACCTTCATGTAGGTATGGAATGACACATTATATAAACTCTTTATCGTGTTTTTATTTATTTGATACGTTGGACAAATAAGGTGAAAATAGCTGATTCGCTTCCTCCACCCGTCTTTTTAAAGACCCGACGGAGCTCATTGCCTTTTTCAGTCATGCAGAGACTGGCATCATTGCCTTCTTCAGTCATTGCAGAGACTGGCATCATTGCCTTCTTCAGTCATGCAGAGACTGGCATCATTGCCTTCTTCAGTCATGCAGAGACTGGCATCATGAAGATCTCGTCATTGATCTTGACAGACAGAATATTGTTTTGTTGTGAGCCAGATTCTAGAGATGTGTGACCAGGGACAGTGACGGACAACAGACAGAATATTGTTTTGCTGTGAGCCAGATTCTAGAGATGTGTGACCAGGGACAGTGACGGACAACAGACAGAATATTGTTTTGCTGTGAGCCAGATTCTAGAGATGAGGGACCAGGGACAGTGACGGACAGAATATTGTTATGAGGTAAGGAGGGGAGAGGTAGGGAGGGGAGAGGTAAGGGGGGGAGAGGTAAGGGGGAGAGGTAAGGGGGAGAGGTAAGGAGGGGAGAGGTAAGGGGGAGAGGTAAGGGGGGAGAGGTAAGGCGGGGAGAGGTAAGGAGGGGAGAGGTAAGGGGGGAGAGGTAAGGGGGGAGAGGTAAGGAGGGGAGAGGTAAGGGGGAGAGGTAAGGAGGGGAGAGGTAAGGGAGGGGGAGAGGTAAGGGGGGGAGAGGTAAGGAGGGGAGAGGTAAGGGGGAGAGGTAAGGGGGGAGAGGTAAGGAGGGGAGAGGTAAGGGGGAGAGGTAAGGGGGAGAGGTAAGGGGGGAGAGGTAAGGAGGGGAGAGGTAAGGAGGGGAGAGGTAAGGGGGAGAGGTAAGGGGGAGAGGTAAGGGGGAGAGGTAAGGGGGGAGAGGTAAGGGGGAGAGGTAAGGAGGGGAGAGGTAAGGAGGGGAGAGGTAAGGGGGAGAGGTAAGGGGGAGAGGTAAGGAGGGGAGAGGTAAGGGGGAGAGGTAAGGGGGAGAGGTAAGGAGGGGAGAGGTAAGGGGGAGAGGTAAGGAGGGGAGAGGTAAGGAGGGGAGAGGTAAGGGGGAGAGGTAAGGGGGAGAGGTAAGGAGGGGAGAGGTAAGGAGGGGAGAGGTAAGGGGGAGAGGTAAGGGGGAGAGGTAAGGAGGGGAGAGGTAAGGGGGGAGAGGTAAGGAGGGGAGAGGTAAGGGGGAGAGGTAAGGGGGAGAGGTAAGGGGGGAGAGGTAAGGAGGGGAGCCCCTGGCCTGACTCTATTACACAGGCAGCACAGAGCACCTGGCCTGACTCCATTACACAGGCAGCACAGAGCACCTGGCCTGACTCTATTACACAGGCAGCACAGAGCCCCTGGCCTGACTCTATTACACAGGCAGCACAGAGCCCCTGGCCTGACTCTATTACACAGGCAGCACAGAGCACCTGGCCTGACTCATACAGCTATAGGAGGATGGACAGAGGGAGAGAAATAGAATTGTCTGAGAACATTTCAGAGGTGGAAAGTGTAACACGATTGGGACGACCAATCTCACAGTTTTCAATCAAAAGAGAGAGAGAGAGAGAGAGAGAGAGAGAGAGAGAGAGAGAGAGAGAGAGAGAGAGAGACACACAGAGAGAAAGACAGACACAGAGAGAGAGAGAGACACAGAGAGAGAGAGAGACACAGAGAGAGAGAGAGACACAGAGAGACACAGAGAGACACAGAGAGACACAGAGAGACAGACAGACAGACAGACAGACAGACAGACAGACAGACAGACAGACAGAAACATTCATAGTTCTGAATCTTTCTTCCGTGTTGACGGCAGCAATATCATTCTAATTCACAGTGCGTTGTCTTTGGTATCCGTTTGGAGCCAAAGTAGTGCTAGCGTGCATCTCAAACTGAATTGTCTGATTTCCATATACAGTATCTACTACACTGTGGTCATAAACTGTAACAGGTTGGGCTTCCTGTATCCACCCATCCTGTACAGTGGTCAAAAACGGGGCCTTTGCACACTAAATGAAACACTTTACCCTTTGTGCCAATAATAAGTTCATGACAACGCTGTGGAGTGGACGGCACTCGGCAACAGTGTGAAGCCGCCATCTGCTGTGGGATTGTAATTAGTTATTAAGACGAGCCAGCTTCCCGCATGCCCTCCATTATCAAACAACCTCCTGGACGCGCTGTGATTTCACCTCTGTCTGACGGAACGTAGAAATATGACTCGCTTCCAAATGTTTCGTAATGTGTTTATTTGGCGTGTTACACGCGGTACGTTGTTTTAACGTGATGAGTGCCCGTGTCATTATCCGTTCAGTGTCAAAACAACGGTATTTTACTGCTGGTAAGGCCACATTAAATGTTGAACTGACTGAAATAAACCTGTTTTATAAGGATGAGTTTTCAGATTGGTGAAGTGACACAGCCTGCAAAAATTACCCCCCAAAAGACTAAAATACCTCACATCTGTTTATCGACAATGGCTGTTCAAGACTGTTCCATCCATCTAGTGTGGCTGTTCAATACTGTTCCATCCATCTAGTGTGGCTGTTCAATACTGTTCAATACCGTTCCATCCATCTAGTGTGGCTGTTCAATACTGTTCAAGACTGTTCCATCCATCTAGTGTTACTGTTCAATACTGTTCCATTCATCTAGTGTGGCTGTTCAATACTGTTCCATTCATCTAGTGTTACTGTTCAATACCGTTTCATCCATCTAGTGTTACTGTTCAATACTGTTCCATCCATCTAGTGTGGCTGTTCAATATCGTTCCATCCATCTAGTGTGGCTGTTCAATACTGTTCAATATTGTTCCATCCATCTAGTGTGGCTGTTCAATACTGTTCAATATCGTTCCATCCATCTAATGTTACTGCTCAATACTGTTCCATCCATCTAGTGTTACTGTTCAATACCTTTCCATCTTTCAAGTGTGGCTGTTCAATACTGTTCAATATCATTCCATCCATCTAGTGTTACTGCTCAATACTGTTCCATCCATCTAGTGTGGCTGTTCAATACCGTTCCATCCATCTAGTGTGGCTGTTCAATACTGTTCAATACCGTTCCATCCATCTAGTGTGGCTGTTCAATACTGTTCCATTCATCTAGTGTGGCTGTTCAATACTGTTCAATACCGTTCCATCCATCTAGTGTGGCTGTTCTATACTGTTCCATCCATCTAGTGTTGCTGTTCAATACCGTTCCATCCCATCTAGTGTGGCTGTTCAATACTGTTCAATACCGTTCCATCCATCTAGTGTGGCTGTTCTATACTGTTCCATCAATCTAGTGTTGCTGTTCGATACTCTTCAATACTGTTCCATCCATCTAGTGTTACTGTTCAATACCACTCCATCCATCTAGTGTGGCTGTTCAATACTGTTCAATATCGTTCCATCCATCTAGTGTGGCTGTTCAATACTGTTCCATCCATCTAGTGTGGCTGTTCAATACTGTTCAATACCGTTCCATCCACCTAATGTTACTGTTCAATACTGTTCCATCCATCTAGTGTGGCTGTTCAATACTGTTCCATTCATCTAGTGTGGCTGTTCAATACTGTTCCATTCATCTAGTGTGGCTGTTCAATACCACTCCATCCATCTAGTGTGGCTGTTCAATACTGTTCAATATCATTCCATCGATCTAGTGTGGCTGTTCAATACTGTTCCATTCATCAGGTGTGGCTGTTCAATACCTTTCCATCTTTCAAGTGTGGCTGTTCAATACTGTTCAATATCGTTCCATCCATCTAGTGTTACTGCTCGATACTGTTCCATCCATCTAGTGTTACTGTTCAATACCGTTTCATCTATCTAGTGTGGCTGTTCAATACTGTTCAATATCGTTCCATCCATCTAGTGTGGCTGTTCAATACCGTTCCAGCCATCTAGTGTGGCTGTTCAATATCGTTCCATCCATCTAGTGTTACTGCTCAATACTGTTCCATCCATCTAGTGTTAATGTTGAATACTGTTCCATCCGTCTCGTGTGGCTGTTCAATACCGTTCCATCCATCTAGTGTGGCTGTTCAATACCGTTCCATCCGTCTAGTGTGGCTGTTCAATACTGTTAAATACTGTTCCATCCATCTAGTGTTGCTGTTCGATACTGTTCAATACCAATACATTCATCTAGTGTGGCTGTTCTATACTGTTCCATTCATCTAGTGTGGCTGTTCAATACTGTTCCATTCATCTAGTGTGGCTGTTCAATACTGTTCCATTCATCTAGTGTGGCTGTTCAATACTGTTCAATATCGTTCCATTCATCTAGTGTGGCTGTTCAATACTGTTCAATAACGTTCCATCCATCTAGTGTGGCTGTTCAATACTGTTCAATACCGTTCCATCCATCTAGTGTGGCTGTTCAATAATGTTCAATATCGTTCCATCCATCTAGTGTTACTGTTCAATACCGTTTCATCCATCTAGTGTTACTGTTCAATACCGTTCCATCCATCTAGTTTTACTGTTCAATACCATTCCATCCATCTATTGTGGCTGTTCAATACTGTTCAATACTGTTCCATCCATCTTGTGTTGCTGTTCGATACTGTTCAATACCATTACATTCATCTAGTGTGGCTGTTCAATACTGTTCTATTCATCTAGTGTGGCTGTTCAATACTGTTCCATTCATCTAGTGTGGCTGTTCAATACTGTTCAATATCGTTCCATTCATCTAGTGTGGCTGTTCAATACCACTCCATCCATCTAGTGTGGCTGTTCAATGCTGTTCAATATCGTTCCATTCATCTAGTGTGGCTGTTCAATACCGTTCCATCCATCTAGTGTGGCTGTTCAATAATGTTCAATATCGTTCCATCCATCTAGTGTTACTGTTCAATACTGTTCCATTCATCTAGTGTGGCTGTTCAATACTGTTCCATTCATCTAGTGTTACTGTTCAATACCGTTTCATCCATCTAGTGTTACTGTTCAATACTGTTCCATCCATCTAGTGTGGCTGTTCAATATCGTTCCATCCATCTAGTGTGGCTGTTCAATACTGTTCAATATTGTTCCATCCATCTAGTGTGGCTGTTCAATACTGTTCAATATCGTTCCATCCATCTAATGTTACTGCTCAATACTGTTCCATCCATCTAGTGTTACTGTTCAATACCTTTCCATCTTTCAAGTGTGGCTGTTCAATACTGTTCAATATCATTCCATCCATCTAGTGTTACTGCTCAATACTGTTCCATCCATCTAGTGTGGCTGTTCAATACCGTTCCATCCATCTAGTGTGGCTGTTCAATACTGTTCAATACCGTTCCATCCATCTAGTGTGGCTGTTCAATACTGTTCCATTCATCTAGTGTGGCTGTTCAATACTGTTCAATACCGTTCCATCCATCTAGTGTGGCTGTTCTATACTGTTCCATCCATCTAGTGTTGCTGTTCAATACCGTTCCATCCCATCTAGTGTGGCTGTTCAATACTGTTCAATACCGTTCCATCCATCTAGTGTGGCTGTTCTATACTGTTCCATCCATCTAGTGTTGCTGTTCGATACTCTTCAATACTGTTCCATCCATCTAGTGTTACTGTTCAATACCACTCCATCCATCTAGTGTGGCTGTTCAATACTGTTCAATATCGTTCCATCCATCTAGTGTGGCTGTTCAATACTGTTCCATCCATCTAGTGTGGCTGTTCAATACTGTTCAATACCGTTCCATCCACCTAATGTTACTGTTCAATAATGTTCCATCCATCTAGTGTGGCTGTTCAATACTGTTCCATTCATCTAGTGTGGCTGTTCAATACTGTTCCATTCATCTAGTGTGGCTGTTCAATACCACTCCATCCATCTAGTGTGGCTGTTCAATACTGTTCAATATCATTCCATCGATCTAGTGTGGCTGTTCAATACTGTTCCATTCATCAGGTGTGGCTGTTCAATACCTTTCCATCTTTCAAGTGTGGCTGTTCAATACTGTTCAATATCGTTCCATCCATCTAGTGTTACTGCTCGATACTGTTCCATCCATCTAGTGTTACTGTTCAATACCGTTTCATCTATCTAGTGTGGCTGTTCAATACTGTTCAATATCGTTCCATCCATCTAGTGTGGCTGTTCAATACCGTTCCAGCCATCTAGTGTGGCTGTTCAATATCGTTCCATCCATCTAGTGTTACTGCTCAATACTGTTCCATCCATCTAGTGTTAATGTTGAATACTGTTCCATCCGTCTCGTGTGGCTGTTCAATATCGTTCCATCCATCTAGTGTGGCTGTTCAATATCGTTCCATCCATCTAGTGTGGCTGTTCAATACCGTTCCATCCGTCTAGTGTGGCTGTTCAATACTGTTAAATACTGTTCCATCCATCTAGTGTTGCTGTTCGATACTGTTCAATACCATTACATTCATCTAGTGTGGCTGTTCTATACTGTTCCATTCATCTAGTGTGGCTGTTCAATACTGTTCCATTCATCTAGTGTGGCTGTTCAATACTGTTCAATATCGTTCCATTCATCTAGTGTGGCTGTTCAATACTGTTCAATAACGTTCCATCCATCTAGTGTGGCTGTTCAATACTGTTCAATACCGTTCCATCCATCTAGTGTGGCTGTTCAATAATGTTCAATATCGTTCCATCCATCTAGTGTTACTGTTCAATACCGTTTCATCCATCTAGTGTTACTGTTCAATACCGTTCCATCCATCTAGTTTTACTGTTCAATACCATTCCATCCATCTATTGTGGCTGTTCAATACTGTTCAATACTGTTCCATCCATCTTGTGTTGCTGTTCGATACTGTTCAATACCATTACATTCATCTAGTGTGGCTGTTCAATACTGTTCTATTCATCTAGTGTGGCTGTTCAATACTGTTCCATTCATCTAGTGTGGCTGTTCAATACTGTTCAATATCGTTCCATTCATCTAGTGTGGCTGTTCAATACCACTCCATCCATCTAGTGTGGCTGTTCAATGCTGTTCAATATCGTTCCATTCATCTAGTGTGGCTGTTCAATACCGTTCCATCCATCTAGTGTGGCTGTTCAATAATGTTCAATATCGTTCCATCCATCTAGTGTTACTGTTCAATACTGTTCCATCCATCTAGTGTGGCTGTTCAATACCGTTTCATCCATCTAGTGTGGCTGTTCAATACTGTTCCCTATCATTCCATCCATCTAGTGTTACTGTTCAATATTGTTCCATCCATCTAGTTTTACTGTTCAATACCATTCCATCCATCTATTGTGGCTGTTCAATACTGTTCAATACTGTTCCATCCATCTCGTGTTGCTGTTCGATACTGTTCAATACCATTACATTCATCTAGTGTGGGTGTTCAATACTGTTCTATTCATCTAGTGTGGCTGTTCAATACTGTTCCATTCATCTAGTGTGGCTGTTCAATACCACTCCATCCATCTAGTATGGCTGTTCAATGCTGTTCAATATCGTTCCATTCATCTAGTGTGGCTGTTCAATACCGTTCCATCCGTCTAGTGTGGCTGTTCAATACTGTTCAATATCGTTCCATCCATCTAGTATTACTGTTCAATATTGTTCCATCCATCTAGTGTGGCTGTTCAATACTGTTCAATACCGTTCCATCCATCTAGTATTACTGTTCAATATTGTTCCATCCATCTAGTGTGGCTGTTCAATACCATTCCATCCATCTAGTGTGGCTGTTCAATACTGTTCAATACTGTTCCATCCATCTAGTGTTGCTGTTCGATACTGTTCAATACCATTACATTCATCTAGTGTGGCTGTTCAATACTGTTCTATCCATCTCGTGTGGCTGTTCAATACTGTTCAATACCGTTCCATCCATCTAGTGTGGCTGTTCAATACTGTTCAATACCGTTCCATCCATCTAGTGTGGCTGTTCAATACCGTTTCATCCATCTCGTGTGGCTGTTCAATACTGTTCAAGACTGTTCCATCCATCTAGTGTGGCTGTTCAATACTGTTCTATCCATCTCGTTTGGCTGTTCAATACTGTTCAATACCGTTCCATCCATCTAGTGTGGCTGTTCAATACCGTTCCATCCATCTAGTGTGGCTGTTCAATACTGTTCCATCCATCTAGTGTGGCTGTTCAATACTGTTCAATACCGTTCCATCCATCTAGTGAGGCTGTTCAATACTGTTCAATATCATTCCATCCATATAGTGTGGCTGTTCAATACCGTTCAATATCATTCCATCCATCTAGTGTGGCTGTTCAATACTGTTCCATCCATCTAGTGTGGCTGTTCAATACTGTTCAATATCATTCCATCCATATAGTGTGGGTGTTCAATACCGTTCAATATCATTCCATCCATCTAGTGTGGCTGTTCAATACTGTTCTATTCATCTGGTGTGGCTGTTCAATACCGTTTCATCCATCTAGTGTGGCTGTTCAATACTGTTCAATACCGTTTCATCCATATAGTGTTGCTGTTCGATACTCTTCAATACCGTTTCATCCATCTAGTGTGGCTGTTCAATACTGTTCCATTCATCTAGTGTGGCTGTTAAATGCTGTTCAATACCACTCCATCCATCTAGTGTGGCTGTTCAATACCGTTCCATCCATCTAGTGTGGCTGTTCAATACTGTTCAATACTGTTCCATCCATCTAGTGTTGCTCTTCGATACTGTTCAATACCATTACATTCATCTAGTGTGGCTGTTCAATACTGTTCCATTCATCTAGTGTGGCTGTTCAATACTGTTCAATACAATTCCATCCATCTAGTGTGGCTGTTCAATACCACTCCATCCATCTAGTGTGGCTGTTCAATACTGTTCAATATTGTTCCATTCATCTAGTGTGGCTGTTCAATACCACTCCATCCATCTAGTGTGGCTGTTCAATGCTGTTCAGTAATGTTCCACCCATCTAGTGTGGCTGTTCAATACTGTTCAATACCATTCCATCCATCTAGTGTGGCTGTTCAATACTGTTCAATACAATTCCATCCATCTCGTGTTGCTGTTCGATACTGTTCAATACCGTTCCATCCATCTAGTGTGGCTGTTCAATACTGTTCAATAACGTTCCATCCTTCTAGTGTTACTGTTCAATACTGTTCCATCCATCTAGTGTGGCTGTTCAATACTGTTCAATACCATTCCATCCATCTAGTGTGGCTGTTCAATACTGTTCAATATCGTTCCATCCATCTAGTGTTACTGTTCAATACTGTTCCATCCATCTAGTGTGGCTGTTCAATACCGTTCCATCCATCTAGTGTGGCTGTTCAATACCATTCCATCCATCTAGTGTGGCTGTTCAATACTGTTCAATACTGTTCCATCCATCTAGTGTTGCTGTTCGATACTGTTCAATACCATTACATTCATCTAGTGTGGCTGTTCAATACTGTTCCATTCATCTAGTGTGGCTGTTCAATACTGTTCAATACCACTCCATCCATCTAGTGTGGCTGTTCAATACTGTTCAATATCGTTCCATTCATCTAGTGTGGCTGTTCAATACCACTCCATCCATCTAGTGTGGCTGTTCAATGCTGTTCAATATCGTTCCATTCATCTAGTGTGGCTGTTCAATAACGTTCCATCCATCTAGTGTGGCTGTTCAATACTGTTCAATATCATTCCATCCATCTAGTGTTACTGTTCAATACTGTTCCATTCATCTAGTGTGGCTGTTCAATACCGTTCCATCCATCTAGTGTGGCTGTTCAATACTGTTCAATATCATTCCATCCATCTAGTGTTACTGTTCAATACTGTTCCATTCATCTAGTGTGGCTGTTCAATACTGTTCCATTCATCTACTGTGGCTGTTCAATACTGTTCAATACCATTACATTCATCTAGTGTTGCTGTTCAATACTGTTCCATTCATCTAGTGTGGCTTTTCAATGCTGTTCAATATCGTTCCATTCATCTAGTGTGGCTGTTCAATACTGTTCAATACCGTTCCATCCATCTAGTGTGGCTGTTCAATACTGTTCAATACTGTTCCATCCATCTAGTATTACTGTTCAATATCGTTCCATCCATCTAGTGTGGCTGTTCAATACCGTTCCATCCATCTAGTGTGGCTGTTCAATACTGTTCAATACTGTTCCATCCATCTAGTGTTGCTGTTCGATACTGTTCAATACCATTACATTCATCTAGTGTGGCTGTTCAATACTGTTCAAGACTGTTCCATCCATCTAGTGTGGCTGTTCAATACTGTTCTATCCATCTCGTGTGGCTGTTCAATACTGTTCAATACCGTTCCATCCATCTAGTGTGGCTGTTCAATACTGTTCAATACCGTTCCATCCATCTAGTGTGGCTGTTCAATACCGTTTCATCCATCTCGTGTGGCTGTTCAATACTGTTCAAGACTGTTCCACCCATCTAGTGTGGCTGTTCAATACTGTTCTATCCATCTCGTTTGGCTGTTCAATACTGTTCAATACCGTTCCATCCATCTAGTGTGGCTGTTCAATACCATTCCATCCATCTAGTGTGGCTGTTCAATACTGTTCCATCCATCTAGTGTGGCTGTTCAATACTGTTCAATACCGTTCCATCCATCTAGTGAGGCTGTTCAATACTGTTCAATATCATTCCATCCATATAGTGTGGCTGTTCAATACCGTTCAATATCATTCCATCCATCTAGTGTGGCTGTTCAATACTGTTCCATCCATCTAGTGTGGCTGTTCAATACTGTTCAATATCATTCCATCCATATAGTGTGGGTGTTCAATACCGTTCAATATCATTCCATCCATCTAGTGTGGCTGTTCAATACTGTTCTATTCATCTGGTGTGGCTGTTCAATACCGTTTCATCCATCTAGTGTGGCTGTTCAATACTGTTCAATACCGTTTCATCCATATAGTGTTGCTGTTCGATACTCTTCAATACCGTTTCATCCATCTAGTGTGGCTGTTCAATACTGTTCAATATCGTTTCATCCATCTAGTGTGGCTGTTCAATACTGTTCCATCCATCTAGTGTGGCTGTTCAATACTGTTCAATACCGTTCCATCCATCTAGTGTGGCTGTTCAATACCACTCCATCCATCTAGTGTGGCTGTTCAATACTGTTCAATATTGTTCCATCCATCTAGTGTGGCTGTTCAATACTGTTCAATATCGTTCCATCCATCTAGTGTGGCTGTTCAATACTGTTCCATTCATCAGGTGTGGCTGTTCAATACCTTTCCATCTTTCAAGTGTGGCTGTTCAATACTGTTCAATATCGTTCCATCCATCTAGTGTTACTGCTCAATACTGTTCCATCCATCTAGTGTGGCTGTTCAATACCGTTTCATCCATCTAGTGTTCAATACTGTTCCATCCATCTAGTGTGGCTGTTGAATACTGTTCCATTCATCTAGTGTGGCTGTTCAATACTGTTCCATTCATCTAGTGTGGCTGTTCAATACCGTTTCATCCATCTAATGTGGCTGTTCAATACTGTTCAATACCGTTCCATCCATCTAGTGTGGCTGTTCAATACCGTTTCATCCATCTAGTGTGGCTGTTCAATACCGTTTCATCCATCTAGTGTTACTGTTCAAAACTGTTCCATCCATCTAGTGTTGCTGTTCAATACTGTTCCATCCATCTAGTGTGGCTGTTCAATACTGTTCAATATCGTTCCATCCATCTAGTGTGGCTGTTCAATACTGTTCCATTCATCAGGTGTGGCTGTTCAATACCTTTCCATCTTTCAAGTGTGGCTGTTCAATACTGTTCAATATCGTTCCATCCATCTAGTGTTACTGCTCAATAATGTTCCATCCATCTAGTGTTACTGTTCAATACCGTTTCATCCATCTAGTGTGGCTGTTCAATACTGTTCAATATCGTTCCATCCATCTAGTGTGGCTGTTCAATACCATTCCAGCCATCTAGTGTGGCTGTTCAATATCGTTCCATCCATCTAGAGTTACTGCTCAATACTGTTCCATCCATCTAGTGTTAATGTTGAATACTGTTCCATCCGTCTCGTGTGGCTGTTCAATATCGTTCCATCCATCTAGTGTGGCTGTTCAATACCGTTCCATCCATCTAGTGTGGCTGTTCTATACTGTTCCATTCATCCAGTGTGGCTGTTCAATACTGTTCCATTCATCTAGTGTGGCTGTTCAATACTGTTCAATATCGTTCCATTCATCTAGTGTGGCTGTTCAATACCACTCCATCCATCTAGTGTGGCTGTTCAATACTGTTCAATAACGTTCCATCCATCTAGTGTGGCTGTTCAATACTGTTCAATACCGTTCCATCCATCTAGTGTGGCTGTTCAATACTGTTCAATATCGTTCCATCCATCTAGTGTTACTGTTCAATACTGTTCCATCCATCTGGTGTGGCTGTTCAATACCGTTCCATCCATCTAGTGTGGCTGTTCAATACTGTTCAATAACGTTCCATCCATCTAGTGTGGCTGTTCAATACTGTTCAATAACGTTCCATCCATCTAGTGTGGCTGTTCAATACTGTTCAATACCGTTCCATCCATCTAGTTTTACTGTTCAATACCATTCCATCCATCTAGTGTGGCTGTTCAATACTGTTCAATACTGTTCCATCCATCTCGTGTTGCTGTTCGATACTGTTCAATACCATTACATTCATCTAGTGTGGCTGTTCAATACTGTTCTATTCATCTAGTGTGGCTGTTCAATACCACTCCATCCATCTAGTGTGGCTGTTCAATACTGTTCAATACCTTTCCATCCATCTAGTATTACAGTTCAATATCGTTCCATCCATCTAGTGTGGCTGTTCAATACCGTTCCATCCATCTAGTGTGGCTGTTCAATACTGTTCAATACTGTTCCATCCATCTAGTGTTGCTGTTCGATACTGTTCAATACCATTACATTCATCTAGTGTGGCTGTTCAATACTGTTCCATTCATCTAGTGTGGCTGTTCAATGCTGTTCAATACCACTCCATCAATCTAGTGTGGCTGTTCAATACTGTTCAATATCGTTCCATTCATCTAGTCTGGCTGTTCAATACCACTCCATCCATCTAGTGTGGCTGTTCAATACTGTTCAATAACGTTCCATCCATCTAGTGTGGCTGTTCAATACTGTTCAATATCGTTCCATCCATCTAGTGTTACTGTTCAATACTGTTCCATTCATCTAGTGTGGCTGTTCAATACTGTTCCATTCATCTAGTGTGGCTGTTCAATACCGTTCCATCCATCTAGTGTGGCTGTTCAATACTGTTCAATATCGTTCCATCCATCTAGTGTTAAATCAAATCAAATCAAATCAAATTTATTTATATAGCCCTTCGTACATCAGCTGATATCTCAAAGTGCTGTACAGAAACCCAGCCTAAAACCCCAAACAGCAAACAATGCAGGTGTAAAAGCACGGTGGCTAGGAAAAACTCCCTAGAAAGGCCAAAACCTAGGAAGAAACCTAGAGAGGAACCGGGCTATGTGGGGTGGCCAGTCCTCTTCTGGCTGTGCCGGGTAGAGATTATAACAGAACATGACCAAGATGTTCAAATGTTCATAAATGACCAGCATGGTCGAATAATAATAAGGCAGAACAGTTGAAACTGGAGCAGCAGCACAGTCAGGTGGACTGGGGACAGCAAGGAGCCTTCATGTCAGGTAGTCCTGGGGCACGGTCCTAGGGCTCAGGTCAGTTGAAACTGGAGCAGGAGCATGGCCAGGTGGACTGGGGACAGCAAGGAGTCCTCATGTCAGGTAGTCCTGGGACATGGTCCTAGGGCTCAGGTCCTCCGAGAGAGAGAAAGAAAGAGAGAAGGAGAGAATTAGAGAACGCACACTTAGATTCACACAGGACACCGAATAGGACAGGAGAAGTACTCAGATATAACAAACTGACCCTAGCCCCCGACACATAAACTACTGCAGCATAAATACTGGAGGCTGAGACAGGAGGGGTCAGGAGACACTGTGGCCCCATCCGAGGACACCCCGGACAGGGCCAAACAGGAAGGATATAACCCCACCCACTTTGCCAAAGCACATCCCCCACACCACTAGAGGGATATCTTCAACCACCAACTTACCATCCTGAGACAAGGCCGAGTATAGCCCACAAAGATCTCCGCCACGGTACAACCCAAGGGGGGCAACCCAGACAGGCCGACCACAACAGTGAATCAACCCACCCAGGTGACGCACCCCCCAGGGACGGCACGAGAGAGCCCCAGCAAGCCAGTGACTCAGCCCCCGTAACAGGGTTAGAGGCAGAGAATCCCAGTGGAAAGAGGGGAACCGGCCAGGCAGAGACAGCAAGGGCGGTTCGTTGCTCCAGAGCCTTTCCGTTCACCTTCCCACTCCTGGGCCAGACTACACTCAATCATATGACCCACTGAAGAGATGAGTCTTCAGTAAAGACTTAAAGGTTGAGACCGAGTTTGCGTCTCTGACATGGGTAGGCAGACCGTTCCATAAAAATGGAGCTCTATAGGAGAAAGCCCTGCCTCCAGCTGTTTGCTTAGAAATTCTAGGGACAATTAGGAGGCCTGCGTCTTGTGACCGTAGCGTACGTGTAGGTATGTACGGCAGGACCAAATCAGAGAGGTAGGTAGGAGCAAGCCCATGTAATGCTTTGTAGGTTAGCAGTAAAACCTTGAAATCAGCCCTTGCTTTGACAGGAAGCCAGTGTAGAGAGGCTAGCACTGGAGTAATATGATCAAATTTTTTGGTTCTAGTCAGGATTCTAGCAGCCGTATTTAGCACTAACTGAAGTTTATTTAGTGCTTTATCCGGGTAGCCGGAAAATAGAGCATTGCAGTAGTCTAACCTAGAAGTGACAAAAGCATGGATTAATTTTTCTGCATCATTTTTGGACAGAAAGTTTCTGATTTTTGCAATGTTACGTAGATGGAAAAAAGCTGTCCTCGAAATGGTCTTGATATGTTCTTCAAAAGAGAGATCAGGGTCCAGAGTAACGCCGAGGTCCTTCACAGTGTGGCATCCATCTAGTGTGGCTGTTCAATGCTGTTCAATATCATTCCATTCATCTAGTGTGGCTGTTCAATAACGTTCCATCCATCTAGTGTGGCTGTTCAATATCATTCCATCCATCTAGTGTGGCTGTTCAATACTGTTCAATATCGTTCCATCCATCTAGTGTTACTGTTCAATACTGTTCCATTCATCTAGTGTGGCTGTTCAATACCGTTCCATCCATCTAGTGTGGCTGTTCAATACTGTTCAATATCATTCCATCCATCTAGTGTTACTGTTCAATACTGTTCCATTCATCTAGTGTGGCTGTTCAATACTGTTCCATTCATCTAGTGTGGCTGTTCAATCCTGTTCAATACCATTACATTCATCTAGTGTTGCTGTTCAATACTGTTCCATTCATCTAGTGTGGCTTTTCAATGCTGTTCAATATCGTTCCATTCATCTAGTGTGGCTGTTCAATACTGTTCAATACCGTTCCATCCATCTAGCGTGGCTGTTCAATACTGTTCCATCCATCTAGTGTGGCTGTTCAATACTGTTCAATACCGTTCCATCCATCTAGTGTGGCTGTTCAATACTGTTCAATATCGTTCCATCCATCTAGTGTGGCTGTTCAATACTGTTCCATCCATCTAGTGTGGCTGTTCAATACTGTTCAATACCGTTCCATCCATCTAGTGTGGCTGTTCAATACCACTCCATCCATCTAGTGTGGCTGTTCAATACTGTTCAATATTGTTCCATCCATCTAGTGTGGCTGTTCAATACTGTTCAATATCGTTCCATCCATCTAGTGTGGCTGTTCAATACTGTTCCATTCATCAGGTGTGGCTGTTCAATACCTTTCCATCTTTCAAGTGTGGCTGTTCAATACTGTTCAATATCGTTCCATCCATCTAGTGTTACTGCTCAATACTGTTCCATCCATCTAGTGTGGCTGTTCAATACCGTTTCATCCATCTAGTGTTCAATACTGTTCCATCCATCTAGTGTGGCTGTTGAATACTGTTCCATTCATCTAGTGTGGCTGTTCAATACTGTTCCATTCATCTAGTGTGGCTGTTCAATACCGTTTCATCCATCTAATGTGGCTGTTCAATACTGTTCAATACCGTTCCATCCATCTAGTGTGGCTGTTCAATACCGTTTCATCCATCTAGTGTGGCTGTTCAATACCGTTTCATCCATCTAGTGTTACTGTTCAAAACTGTTCCATCCATCTAGTGTTGCTGTTCAATACTGTTCCATCCATCTAGTGTGGCTGTTCAATACTGTTCAATATCGTTCCATCCATCTAGTGTGGCTGTTCAATACTGTTCCATTCATCAGGTGTGGCTGTTCAATACCTTTCCATCTTTCAAGTGTGGCTGTTCAATACTGTTCAATATCGTTCCATCCATCTAGTGTTACTGCTCAATAATGTTCCATCCATCTAGTGTTACTGTTCAATACCGTTTCATCCATCTAGTGTGGCTGTTCAATACTGTTCAATATCGTTCCATCCATCTAGTGTGGCTGTTCAATACCGTTCCAGCCATCTAGTGTGGCTGTTCAATATCGTTCCATCCATCTAGAGTTACTGCTCAATACTGTTCCATCCATCTAGTGTTAATGTTGAATACTGTTCCATCCGTCTCGTGTGGCTGTTCAATATCGTTCCATCCATGTAGTGTGGCTGTTCAATACCGTTCCATCCATCTAGTGTGGCTGTTCTATACTGTTCCATTCATCCAGTGTGGCTGTTCAATACTGTTCCATTCATCTAGTGTGGCTGTTCAATACTGTTCAATATCGTTCCATTCATCTAGTGTGGCTGTTCAATACCACTCCATCCATCTAGTGTGGCTGTTCAATACTGTTCAATAACGTTCCATCCATCTAGTGTGGCTGTTCAATACTGTTCAATACCGTTCCATCCATCTAGTGTGGCTGTTCAATACTGTTCAATATCGTTCCATCCATCTAGTGTTACTGTTCAATACTGTTCCATCCATCTGGTGTGGCTGTTCAATACCGTTCCATCCATCTAGTGTGGCTGTTCAATACTGTTCAATAACGTTCCATCCATCTAGTGTGGCTGTTCAATACTGTTCAATAACGTTCCATCCATCTAGTGTGGCTGTTCAATACTGTTCAATACCGTTCCATCCATCTAGTTTTACTGTTCAATACCATTCCATCCATCTAGTGTGGCTGTTCAATACTGTTCAATACTGTTCCATCCATCTCGTGTTGCTGTTCGATACTGTTCAATACCATTACATTCATCTAGTGTGGCTGTTCAATACTGTTCTATTCATCTAGTGTGGCTGTTCAATACCACTCCATCCATCTAGTGTGGCTGTTCAATACTGTTCAATACCTTTCCATCCATCTAGTATTACAGTTCAATATCGTTCCATCCATCTAGTGTGGCTGTTCAATACCGTTCCATCCATCTAGTGTGGCTGTTCAATACTGTTCAATACTGTTCCATCCATCTAGTGTTGCTGTTCGATACTGTTCAATACCATTACATTCATCTAGTGTGGCTGTTCAATACTGTTCCATTCATCTAGTGTGGCTGTTCAATGCTGTTCAATACCACTCCATCAATCTAGTGTGGCTGTTCAATACTGTTCAATATCGTTCCATTCATCTAGTCTGGCTGTTCAATACCACTCCATCCATCTAGTGTGGCTGTTCAATACTGTTCAATAACGTTCCATCCATCTAGTGTGGCTGTTCAATACTGTTCAATATCGTTCCATCCATCTAGTGTTACTGTTCAATACTGTTCCATTCATCTAGTGTGGCTGTTCAATACTGTTCCATTCATCTAGTGTGGCTGTTCAATACCGTTCCATCCATCTAGTGTGGCTGTTCAATACTGTTCAATATCGTTCCATCCATCTAGTGTTAAATCAAATCAAATCAAATCAAATTTATTTATATAGCCCTTCGTACATCAGCTGATATCTCAAAGTGCTGTACAGAAACCCAGCCTAAAACCCCAAACAGCAAACAATGCAGGTGTAAAAGCACGGTGGCTAGGAAAAACTCCCTAGAAAGGCCAAAACCTAGGAAGAAACCTAGAGAGGAACCGGGCTATGTGGGGTGGCCAGTCCTCTTCTGGCTGTGCCGGGTAGAGATTATAACAGAACATGACCAAGATGTTCAAATGTTCATAAATGACCAGCATGGTCGAATAATAATAAGGCAGAACAGTTGAAACTGGAGCAGCAGCACAGTCAGGTGGACTGGGGACAGCAAGGAGCCTTCATGTCAGGTAGTCCTGGGGCACGGTCCTAGGGCTCAGGTCAGTTGAAACTGGAGCAGGAGCATGGCCAGGTGGACTGGGGACAGCAAGGAGTCCTCATGTCAGGTAGTCCTGGGACATGGTCCTAGGGCTCAGGTCCTCCGAGAGAGAGAAAGAAAGAGAGAAGGAGAGAATTAGAGAACGCACACTTAGATTCACACAGGACACCGAATAGGACAGGAGAAGTACTCCAGATATAACAAACTGACCCTAGCCCCCCGACACATAAACTACTGCAGCATAAATACTGGAGGCTGAGACAGGAGGGGTCAGGAGACACTGTGGCCCCATCCGAGGACACCCCGGACAGGGCCAAACAGGAAGGATATAACCCCACCCACTTTGCCAAAGCACATCCCCCACACCACTAGAGGGATATCTTCAACCACCAACTTACCATCCTGAGACAAGGCCGAGTATAGCCCACAAAGATCTCCGCCACGGTACAACCCAAGGGGGGCAACCCAGACAGGCCGACCACAACAGTGAATCAACCCACCCAGGTGACGCACCCCCCCAGGGACGGCACGAGAGAGCCCCAGCAAGCCAGTGACTCAGCCCCGTAACAGGGTTAGAGGCAGAGAATCCCAGTGGAAAGAGGGGAACCGGCCAGGCAGAGACAGCAAGGGCGGTTCGTTGCTCCAGAGCCTTTCCGTTCACCTTCCCACTCCTGGGCCAGACTACACTCAATCATATGACCCACTGAAGAGATGAGTCTTCAGTAAAGACTTAAAGGTTGAGACCGAGTTTGCGTCTCTGACATGGGTAGGCAGACCGTTCCATAAAAATGGAGCTCTATAGGAGAAAGCCCTGCCTCCAGCTGTTTGCTTAGAAATTCTAGGGACAATTAGGAGGCCTGCGTCTTGTGACCGTAGCGTACGTGTAGGTATGTACGGCAGGACCAAATCAGAGAGGTAGGTAGGAGCAAGCCCATGTAATGCTTTGTAGGTTAGCAGTAAAACCTTGAAATCAGCCCTTGCTTTGACAGGAAGCCAGTGTAGAGAGGCTAGCACTGGAGTAATATGATCAAATTTTTTGGTTCTAGTCAGGATTCTAGCAGCCGTATTTAGCACTAACTGAAGTTTATTTAGTGCTTTATCCGGGTAGCCGGAAAATAGAGCATTGCAGTAGTCTAACCTAGAAGTGACAAAAGCATGGATTAATTTTTCTGCATCATTTTTGGACAGAAAGTTTCTGATTTTTGCAATGTTACGTAGATGGAAAAAAAAAGCTGTCCTCGAAATGGTCTTGATATGTTCTTCAAAAGAGAGATCAGGGTCCAGAGTAACGCCGAGGTCCTTCACAGTGTGGCATCCATCTAGTGTGGCTGTTCAATGCTGTTCAATATCATTCCATTCATCTAGTGTGGCTGTTCAATAACGTTCCATCCATCTAGTGTGGCTGTTCAATATCATTCCATCCATCTAGTGTGGCTGTTCAATACTGTTCAATATCGTTCCATCCATCTAGTGTTACTGTTCAATACTGTTCCATTCATCTAGTGTGGCTGTTCAATACCGTTCCATCCATCTAGTGTGGCTGTTCAATACTGTTCAATATCATTCCATCCATCTAGTGTTACTGTTCAATACTGTTCCATTCATCTAGTGTGGCTGTTCAATACTGTTCCATTCATCTAGTGTGGCTGTTCAATACTGTTCAATACCATTACATTCATCTAGTGTTGCTGTTCAATACTGTTCCATTCATCTAGTGTGGCTTTTCAATGCTGTTCAATATCGTTCCATTCATCTAGTGTGGCTGTTCAATACTGTTCAATACCGTTCCATCCATCTAGCGTGGCTGTTCAATACTGTTCAATACTGTTCCATCCATCTAGTATTACTGTTCAATATCGTTCCATCCATCTAGTGTGGCTGTTCAATACCGTTCCATCCATCTAGTGTGGCTGTTCAATACTGTTCAATACTGTTCCATCCATCTAGTGTTGCTGTTCGATACTGTTCAATACCGTTCCATCCATCTAGTGTGGCTGTTCAATACTGTTCAATAACGTTCCATCCTTCTAGTGTTACTGTTCAATACTGTTCCATCCATCTAGTGTGGCTGTTCAATACTGTTCAATACCGTTCCATCCATCTAGTGTGGCTGTTCAATACTGTTCAATATCGTTCCATCCATCTAGTGTTACTGTTCAATACTGTTCCATCCATCTAGTGTGGCTGTTCAATACCGTTCCATCCATCTAGTGTGGCTGTTCAATACCATTCCATCCATCTAGTGTGGCTGTTCAATACTGTTCAATACTGTTCCATCCATCTAGTGTTGCTGTTCGATACTGTTCAATACCATTACATTCATCTAGTGTGGCTGTTCAATACTGTTCCATTCATCTAGTGTGGCTGTTCAATACTGTTCAATACCACTCCATCCATCTAGTGTGGCTGTTCAATACTGTTCAATATCGGTCCATTCATCTAGTGTGGCTGTTCAATACCACTCCATCCATCTAGTGTGGCTGTTCAATGCTGTTCAATATCGTTCCATTCATCTAGTGTGGCTGTTCAATAACGTTCCATCCATCTAGTGTGGCTGTTCAATACTGTTCAATATCGTTCCATCCATCTAGTGTTACTGTTCAATACTGTTCCATTCATCTAGTGTGGCTGTTCAATACCGTTCCATCCATCTAGTGTGGCTGTTCAATACTGTTCAATATCATTCCATCCATCTAGTGTTACTGTTCAATACTGTTCCATTCATCTAGTGTGGCTGTTCAATACTGTTCCATTCATCTAGTGTGGCTGTTCAATACTGTTCAATACCATTACATTCATCTAGTGTTGCTGTTCAATACTGTTCCATTCATCTAGTGTGGCTTTTCAATGCTGTTCAATATCGTTCCATTCATCTAGTGTGGCTGTTCAATACTGTTCAATACCGTTCCATCCATCTAGTGTGGCTGTTCAATACTGTTCAATACTGTTCCATCCATCTAGTATTAATGTTCAATATCGTTCCATCCATCTAGTGTGGCTGTTCAATACCGTTCCATCCATCTAGTGTGGCTGTTCAATACTGTTCAATACTGTTCCATCCATCTAGTGTTGCTGTTCGATACTGTTCAATACCATTACATTCATCTAGTGTGGCTGTTCAATACTGTTCCATTCATCTAGTGTGGCTGTTCAATACTGTTCAATACAATTCCATTCATCTAGTGTGGCTGTTCAATACTGTTCAATATCGTTCCATTCAACTAGTGTGGCTGTTCAATACCACTCCATCCATCTTGTGTGGCTGTTCAATGCTGTTCAATAATGTTCCACCCATCTAGTGTGGCTGTTCAATACTGTTCAATACCGTTCCATCCATCTAGTGTGGCTGTTCAATACTGTTCAATATCGTTCCATTCATCGAGTGTTACTGTTCCATCCATCTAGTGATACTGTTCAATACCGTTCCATCCATCTAGTGTGGCTGTTCAATACCTTTCCATCCATCAAGTGTGGCTGTTCAATACTGTTCCATCCATCTAGTTTTACTGTTCAATACTGTTCAATACCGTTCCATCCATCTAGTGTGGCTGTTCAATACTGTTCCATCCATCTAGTGTGGCTGTTCAATACCTTTCCATCCATCTAGTGTTACTGTTCAATACTGTTCCATCCATCTAGTGTGGCTGTTCAATACCTTTCCATCCATCTAGTGTGGCTGTTCAATACCTTTCCATCCATCTAGTGTGGCTGTTCAATACTGTTCCATCCATCTAGTTTTACTGTTCAATATTGTTCCATGCATCTAGTGTGGCTGTTCAATATAAATGCAATACGGATGTCTACTGGAAATGTCAACATAAATGGGGGATAGGAAGTAATGCAGACAACTACATTGATGGAAGATAAGAGTACGAGAGAGAGAGAACAGACCAGGCCCCTCCCTCATTGAGAGAGAGAGAACAGACCAGTCACCTCCCTCACTAAGAGAGAGAGAGAACAGACCAGTCACCTCCCTCACTAAGAGAGAGAGAACAGACCAGTCACCTCCCTCAGTAAGAGAGAGATAACAGTCCAGTCACCTCCCTCAGTAAGAGAGAGAGAACAGACCAGTCACCTCCCTCAGTAAGAGAAAGAGATAATCGACCAGTCACCTCCCTCAGTATGAGAGAGAGTGAACAGTAGTAGACCAGTCTCAACCTGACTGAGAAGACACATAACCTGGTAGTAGACCAGTCTCAACCTGACTGAGAAGACACATGACCTGGTAGTGGACCAGTCTCAACCTGACGGTTTAGACACACGACCTGGTAGGAGACCAGTCTCATCCTGACTGAGAAGACACATGACCTGGTAGTAGACCAGTGTCAACATGACTGAGAAGACACATGACCTGGTAGTGGACCAGTCTCAACCTGACTGAGAAGACACCTGAACTGGTAGTAGACCAGTCTCAACCTGACTGAGAAGACACCTGATCTGGTAGTAGACCAGTCTCAACCTGACTGAGAAGACACCTGACCTGGTAGTCGACCAGTCTCAACATGACTGAGAAGACACCTGACCTGGTAGTAGACCAGTCTCAACCTGACTGAGAAGACACATGAACTGGTAGTAGACCAGTCTCAACCTGACTGAGAAGACACCTGACCTGGTAGTCGACCAGTCTCAACATGACTGAGAAGACACCTGACCTGGTAGTAGACCAGTCTCAACCTGACTGAGAAGACACATGAACTGGTAGTAGACCAGTCTCAACCTGACTGAGAAGACACCTGACCTGGTAGTAGACCAGTCCCAACCTGACTGAGAAGACACCTGACCTGGTAGTTGACCAGTCTCAACCTGACTGAGAAGACACCTGACCTGGTAGTAGACCAGTCTCAACCTGACTGAGAAGACACCTGACCTGGTAGTAGACCAGTCTCAACCTGACTGAGAAGACACCTGACCTGGTAGCAGACCAGTCTCAACCTGACTGAGAAGACACCTGACCTGGTAGTAGACCAGTCTCAACCTGACTGAGAAGACACCTGACCTGGTAGTCGACCAGTCTCAACCTGACTGAGAAGACACCTGACCTGGTAGTAGACCAGTCTCAACCTGACTGAGAAGACACGTGACCTGGTAGTAGACCAGTCTCAACCTGACTAAGAAGACACCTGACCTGGTAGTAGACCAGTCTCAACCTGACTGAGAAGACACCTGACCTGGTAGTAGACCAGTCTCAACCTGACTGAGAAGACACATAACCTGGTAGTAGACCAGTCTCAACCTGACTGAGAAGACACATGACCTGGTAGTGGACCAGTCTCAACCTGACTGAGAAGACACATAACCTGGTAGTAGACCAGTCTCAACCTGACTGAGAAGACACATGACCTGGTAGTGGACCAGTCTCAACCTGACGGTTTAGACACACGACCTGGTAGGAGACCAGTCTCATCCTGACTGAGAAGACACATGACCTGGTAGTAGACCAGTGTCAACATGACTGAGAAGACACATGACCTGGTAGTGGACCAGTCTCAACCTGACTGAGAAGACACCTGACCTGGTAGTAGACCAGTCTCAACCTGACTGAGAAGACACCTGATCTGGTAGTAGACCAGTCTCAACCTGACTGAGAAGACACCTGACCTGGTAGTAGACCAGTCTCAACCTGACTGAGAAGACACATGAACTGGTAGTAGACCAGTCTCAACCTGACTGAGAAGACACCTGACCTGGTAGTCGACCAGTCTCAACATGACTGAGAAGACACCTGACCTGGTAGTAGACCAGTCTCAACCTGACTGAGAAGACACATGAACTGGTAGTAGACCAGTCTCAACCTGACTGAGAAGACACCTGACCTGGTAGTAGACCAGTCTCAACCTGACTGAGAAGACACCTGACCTGGTAGTTGACCAGTCTCAACCTGACTGAGAAGACACCTGACCTGGTAGTAGACCAGTCTCAACCTGACTGAGAAGACACCTGACCTGGTAGTAGACCAGTCTCAACCTGACTGAGAAGACACCTGACCTGGTAGTAGACCAGTCTCAACCTGACTGAGAAGACACCTGACCTGGTAGTAGACCAGTCTCAACCTGACTGAGAAGACACCTGACCTGGTAGTCGACCAGTCTCAACCTGACTGAGAAGACACCTGACCTGGTAGTAGACCAGTCTCAACCTGACTGAGAAGACACGTGACCTGGTAGTAGACCAGTCTCAACCTGACTAAGAAGACACCTGACCTGGTAGTAGACCAGTCTCAACCTGACTGAGAAAGACACCTGACCTGGTAGTAGACCAGTCTCAACCTGACTGAGAAGACACATAACCTGGTAGTAGACCAGTCTCAACCTGACTGAGAAGACACATGACCTGGTAGTGGACCAGTCTCAACCTGACTGAGAAGACACATAACCTGGTAGTAGACCAGTCTCAACCTGACTGAGAAGACACATGACCTGGTAGTGGACCAGTCTCAACCTGACGGTTTAGACACACGACCTGGTAGGAGACCAGTCTCATCCTGACTGAGAAGACACATGACCTGGTAGTAGACCAGTGTCAACATGACTGAGAAGACACATGACCTGGTAGTGGACCAGTCTCAACCTGACTGAGAAGACACCTGACCTGGTAGTAGACCAGTCTCAACCTGACTGAGAAGACACCTGATCTGGTAGTAGACCAGTCTCAACCTGACTGAGAAGACACCTGACCTGGTAGTCGACCAGTCTCAACATGACTGAGAAGACACCTGACCTGGTAGTAGACCAGTCTCAACCTGACTGAGAAGACACATGAACTGGTAGTAGACCAGTCTCAACCTGACTGAGAAGACACCTGACCTGGTAGTCGACCAGTCTCAACATGACTGAGAAGACACCTGACCTGGTAGTAGACCAGTCTCAACCTGACTGAGAAGACACATGAACTGGTAGTAGACCAGTCTCAACCTGACTGAGAAGACACCTGACCTGGTAGTAGACCAGTCCCAACCTGACTGAGAAGACACCTGACCTGGTAGTTGACCAGTCTCAACCTGACTGAGAAGACACCTGACCTGGTAGTAGACCAGTCTCAACCTGACTGAGAAGACACCTGACCTGGTAGTAGACCAGTCTCAACCTGACTGAGAAGACACCTGACCTGGTAGCAGACCAGTCTCAACCTGACTGAGAAGACACCTGACCTGGTAGTAGACCAGTCTCAACCTGACTGAGAAGACACCTGACCTGGTAGTCGACCAGTCTCAACCTGACTGAGAAGACACCTGACCTGGTAGTAGACCAGTCTCAACCTGACTGAGAAGACACGTGACCTGGTAGTAGACCAGTCTCAACCTGACTAAGAAGACACCTGACCTGGTAGTAGACCAGTCTCAACCTGACTGAGAAGACACCTGACCTGGTAGTAGACCAGTCTCAACCTGACTGAGAAGACACATAACCTGGTAGTAGACCAGTCTCAACCTGACTGAGAAGACACATGACCTGGTAGTGGACCAGTCTCAACCTGACTGAGAAGACACATAACCTGGTAGTAGACCAGTCTCAACCTGACTGAGAAGACACATGACCTGGTAGTGGACCAGTCTCAACCTGACGGTTTAGACACACGACCTGGTAGGAGACCAGTCTCATCCTGACTGAGAAGACACATGACCTGGTAGTAGACCAGTGTCAACATGACTGAGAAGACACATGACCTGGTAGTGGACCAGTCTCAACCTGACTGAGAAGACACCTGACCTGGTAGTAGACCAGTCTCAACCTGACTGAGAAGACACCTGATCTGGTAGTAGACCAGTCTCAACCTGACTGAGAAGACACCTGACCTGGTAGTAGACCAGTCTCAACCTGACTGAGAAGACACATGAACTGGTAGTAGACCAGTCTCAACCTGACTGAGAAGACACCTGACCTGGTAGTCGACCAGTCTCAACATGACTGAGAAGACACCTGACCTGGTAGTAGACCAGTCTCAACCTGACTGAGAAGACACATGAACTGGTAGTAGACCAGTCTCAACCTGACTGAGAAGACACCTGACCTGGTAGTAGACCAGTCTCAACCTGACTGAGAAGACACCTGACCTGGTAGTTGACCAGTCTCAACCTGACTGAGAAGACACCTGACCTGGTAGTAGACCAGTCTCAACCTGACTGAGAAGACACCTGACCTGGTAGTAGACCAGTCTCAACCTGACTGAGAAGACACCTGACCTGGTAGTAGACCAGTCTCAACCTGACTGAGAAGACACCTGACCTGGTAGTAGACCAGTCTCAACCTGACTGAGAAGACACCTGACCTGGTAGTCGACCAGTCTCAACCTGACTGAGAAGACACCTGACCTGGTAGTAGACCAGTCTCAACCTGACTGAGAAGACACGTGACCTGGTAGTAGACCAGTCTCAACCTGACTAAGAAGACACCTGACCTGGTAGTAGACCAGTCTCAACCTGACTGAGAAGACACCTGACCTGGTAGTAGACCAGTCTCAACCTGACTGAGAAGACACATAACCTGGTAGTAGACCAGTCTCAACCTGACTGAGAAGACACATGACCTGGTAGTGGACCAGTCTCAACCTGACTGAGAAGACACATAACCTGGTAGTAGACCAGTCTCAACCTGACTGAGAAGACACATGACCTGGTAGTGGACCAGTCTCAACCTGACGGTTTAGACACACGACCTGGTAGGAGACCAGTCTCATCCTGACTGAGAAGACACATGACCTGGTAGTAGACCAGTGTCAACATGACTGAGAAGACACATGACCTGGTAGTGGACCAGTCTCAACCTGACTGAGAAGACACCTGACCTGGTAGTAGACCAGTCTCAACCTGACTGAGAAGACACCTGATCTGGTAGTAGACCAGTCTCAACCTGACTGAGAAGACACCTGACCTGGTAGTAGACCAGTCTCAACCTGACTGAGAAGACACATGAACTGGTAGTAGACCAGTCTCAACCTGACTGAGAAGACACCTGACCTGGTAGTCGACCAGTCTCAACATGACTGAGAAGACACCTGACCTGGTAGTAGACCAGTCTCAACCTGACTGAGAAGACACATGAACTGGTAGTAGACCAGTCTCAACCTGACTGAGAAGACACCTGACCTGGTAGTAGACCAGTCTCAACCTGACTGAGAAGACACCTGACCTGGTAGTCGACCAGTCTCAACCTGACTGAGAAGACACCTGACCTGGTAGTAGACCAGTCTCAACCTGACTGAGAAGACACGTGACCTGGTAGTAGACCAGTCTCAACCTGACTGAGAAGACACCTGACCTGGTAGTAGACCAGTCTCAACCTGACTGAGAAGACACGTGACCTGGTAGTAGACCAGTCTCAACCTGACTAAGAAGACACCTGACCTGGTAGTAGACCAGTCTCAACCTGACTGAGAAGACACCTGACCTGGTAGTAGACCAGTCTCAACCTGACTGAGAAGACACCTGACCTGGTAGTAGACCAGTCTCAACCTGACTGAGAAGACACCTGACCTGGTAGTAGACCAGTCTCAACCTGACTGAGAAGACACCTGACCTGGTAGTAGACCAGTCTCAACCTGACTGAGAAGACACATAACCTGGTAGTAGACCAGTCTCAACCTGACTGAGAAGACACATGACCTGGTAGTGGACCAGTCTCAACCTGACGGTTTATACACACGACCTGGTAGGAGACCAGTCTCATCCTGACTGAGAAGACACATGACCTGGTAGTAGACCAGTGTCAACATGACTGAGAAGACACATGACCTGGTAGTGGACCAGTCTCAACCTGACTGAGAAGACACCTGACCTGGTAGTAGACCAGTCTCAACCTGACTGAGAAGACACCTGATCTGGTAGTAGACCAGTCTCAACCTGACTGAGAAGACACCTGACCTGGTAGTAGACCAGTCTCAACCTGACTGAGAAGACACATTAACTGGTAGTAGACCAGTCTCAACCTGACTGAGAAGACACCTGACCTGGTAGTCGACCAGTCTCAACATGACTGAGAAGACACCTGACCTGGTAGTAGACCAGTCTCAACCTGACTGAGAAGACACATGAACTGGTAGTAGACCAGTCTCAACCTGACTGAGAAGACACCTGACCTGGTAGTCGACCAGTCTCAACCTGACTGAGAAGACACCTGACCTGGTAGTAGACCAGTCTCAACCTGACTGAGAAGACACGTGACCTGGTAGTAGACCAGTCTCAACCTGACTAAGAAGACACCTGACCTGGTAGTAGACCAGTCTCAACCTGACTGAGAAGACACCTGACCTGGTAGTAGACCAGTCTCAACCTGACTGAGAAGACACATAACCTGGTAGTAGACCAGTCTCAACCTGACTGAGAAGACACATGACCTGGTAGTGGACCAGTCTCAACCTGACTGAGAAGACACATAACCTGGTAGTAGACCAGTCTCAACCTGACTGCGAAGACACATGACCTGGTAGTGGACCAGTCTCAACCTGACGGTTTAGACACACGACCTGGTAGGAGACCAGTCTCATCCTGACTGAGAAGACACATGACCTGGTAGTAGACCAGTGTCAACATGACTGAGAAGACACATGACCTGGTAGTGGACCAGTCTCAACCTGACTGAGAAGACACCTGACCTGGTAGTAGACCAGTCTCAACCTGACTGAGAAGACACCTGATCTGGTAGTAGACCAGTCTCAACCTGACTGAGAAGACACCTGACCTGGTAGTAGACCAGTCTCAACCTGACTGAGAAGACACATGAACTGGTAGTAGACCAGTCTCAACCTGACTGAGAAGACACCTGACCTGGTAGTCGACCAGTCTCAACATGACTGAGAAGACACCTGACCTGGTAGTAGACCAGTCTCAACCTGACTGAGAAGACACATGAACTGGTAGTAGACCAGTCTCAACCTGACTGAGAAGACACCTGACCTGGTAGTAGACCAGTCTCAACCTGACTGAGAAGACACCTGACCTGGTAGTTGACCAGTCTCAACCTGACTGAGAAGACACCTGACCTGGTAGTAGACCAGTCTCAACCTGACTGAGAAGACACCTGACCTGGTAGTAGACCAGTCTCAACCTGACTGAGAAGACACCTGACCTGGTAGTAGACCAGTCTCAACCTGACTGAGAAGACACCTGACCTGGTAGTAGACCAGTCTCAACCTGACTGAGAAGACACCTGACCTGGTAGTCGACCAGTCTCAACCTGACTGAGAAGACACCTGACCTGGTAGTAGACCAGTCTCAACCTGACTGAGAAGACACGTGACCTGGTAGTAGACCAGTCTCAACCTGACTAAGAAGACACCTGACCTGGTAGTAGACCAGTCTCAACCTGACTGAGAAGACACCTGACCTGGTAGTAGACCAGTCTCAACCTGACTGAGAAGACACATAACCTGGTAGTAGACCAGTCTCAACCTGACTGAGAAGACACATGACCTGGTAGTGGACCAGTCTCAACCTGACTGAGAAGACACATAACCTGGTAGTAGACCAGTCTCAACCTGACTGAGAAGACACATGACCTGGTAGTGGACCAGTCTCAACCTGACGGTTTAGACACACGACCTGGTAGGAGACCAGTCTCATCCTGACTGAGAAGACACATGACCTGGTAGTAGACCAGTGTCAACATGACTGAGAAGACACATGACCTGGTAGTGGACCAGTCTCAACCTGACTGAGAAGACACCTGACCTGGTAGTAGACCAGTCTCAACCTGACTGAGAAGACACCTGATCTGGTAGTAGACCAGTCTCAACCTGACTGAGAAGACACCTGACCTGGTAGTAGACCAGTCTCAACCTGACTGAGAAGACACATGAACTGGTAGTAGACCAGTCTCAACCTGACTGAGAAGACACCTGACCTGGTAGTCGACCAGTCTCAACATGACTGAGAAGACACCTGACCTGGTAGTAGACCAGTCTCAACCTGACTGAGAAGACACATGAACTGGTAGTAGACCAGTCTCAACCTGACTGAGAAGACACCTGACCTGGTAGTAGACCAGTCTCAACCTGACTGAGAAGACACCTGACCTGGTAGTCGACCAGTCTCAACCTGACTGAGAAGACACCTGACCTGGTAGTAGACCAGTCTCAACCTGACTGAGAAGACACGTGACCTGGTAGTAGACCAGTCTCAACCTGACTGAGAAGACACCTGACCTGGTAGTAGACCAGTCTCAACCTGACTGAGAAGACACGTGACCTGGTAGTAGACCAGTCTCAACCTGACTAAGAAGACACCTGACCTGGTAGTAGACCAGTCTCAACCTGACTGAGAAGACACCTGACCTGGTAGTAGACCAGTCTCAACCTGACTGAGAAGACACCTGACCTGGTAGTAGACCAGTCTCAACCTGACTGAGAAGACACCTGACCTGGTAGTAGACCAGTCTCAACCTGACTGAGAAGACACCTGACCTGGTAGTAGACCAGTCTCAACCTGACTGAGAAGACACATAACCTGGTAGTAGACCAGTCTCAACCTGACTGAGAAGACACATGACCTGGTAGTGGACCAGTCTCAACCTGACGGTTTATACACACGACCTGGTAGGAGACCAGTCTCATCCTGACTGAGAAGACACATGACCTGGTAGTAGACCAGTGTCAACATGACTGAGAAGACACATGACCTGGTAGTGGACCAGTCTCAACCTGACTGAGAAGACACCTGACCTGGTAGTAGACCAGTCTCAACCTGACTGAGAAGACACCTGATCTGGTAGTAGACCAGTCTCAACCTGACTGAGAAGACACCTGACCTGGTAGTAGACCAGTCTCAACCTGACTGAGAAGACACATTAACTGGTAGTAGACCAGTCTCAACCTGACTGAGAAGACACCTGACCTGGTAGTCGACCAGTCTCAACATGACTGAGAAGACACCTGACCTGGTAGTAGACCAGTCTCAACCTGACTGAGAAGACACATGAACTGGTAGTAGACCAGTCTCAACCTGACTGAGAAGACACCTGACCTGGTAGTAGATCAGTCTCAACCTGACTGAGAAGACACCTGACCTGGTAGTCGACCAGTCTCAACCTGACTGAGAAGACACCTGACCTGGTAGTAGACCAGTCTCAACCTGACTGAGAAGACACGTGACCTGGTAGTAGACCAGTCTCAACCTGACTGAGAAGACACCTGACCTGGTAGTAGACTAGTCTCAACCTGACTGAGAAGACACCTGACCTGGTAGTAGACCAGTCTCAACCTGACTGAGAAGACACCTGACCTGGTGGTAGACCAGTCTCAACCTGACTGAGAAGACACCTGACCTGGTAGTCGACCAGTCTCAACCTGACTGAGAAGACACCTGACCTGGTAGTAGACCAGTCTCAACCTGACTGAGAAGACACCTGACCTGGTAGTAGACCAGTCTCAACCTGACTGAGAAGACACCTGACCTGGTAGTAGACCAGTCTCAACCTGACTGAGAAGACACCTGACCTGGTAGTAGACCAGTCTCAACCTGACTGAGAAGACACCTGACCTGGTAGTAGACCAGTGTCAACCTGACTGAGAAGACACCTGACCTGGTAGTAGACCAGTCTCAACCTGACTGAGAAGACACCTGACCTGGTAGTATACCAGTCTCAACCTGACTGAGAAGACACCTGACCTGGTAGTAGACCAGTCTCAACCTGACTGAGAAGACACCTAACCTGGTAGTAGACCAGTCTCAACCTGACTGAGAAGACACCTGACCTGGTAGTAGACCAGTCTCAACCTGACTGAGAAGACACCTGACCTGGTAGTAGACCAGTCTCAACCTGACTGAGAAGACACCTGACCTGGTAGTAGACCAGTCTCAACCTGACTGAGAAGACACCTGACCTGGTAGTAGACCAGTGTCAACCTGACTGAGAAGACACCTGACCTGGTAGTAGACCAGTCTCAACCTGACTGAGAAGACACCTGACCTGGTAGTAGACCAGTCTCAACATGACTGAGAAGACACCTGACCTGGTAGTAGACCAGTCTCAACCTGACTGAGAAGACACCTGACCTGGTAGTAGACCAGTCTCAACCTGACTGAGAAGACACCTGACCTGGTAGTAGACCAGTGTCAACCTGACTGAGCAGACACCTGACCTGGTAGTAGACCAGTCTCAACCTGACTGAGAAGACACCTGACCTGGTAGTAGACCAGTCTCAACCTGACTGAGAAGACACATGACCTGGTGGTAGACCAGTGTCAACCTGACTGAGAAGACACCTGACCTGGTAGTAGACCAGTGTCAACCTGACTGAGAAGACACCTGACCTGGTAGTAGACCAGTGTCAACCTGACTGAGAAGACACCTGAACTGGTGGTAGACCAGTGTCAACCTGACTGAGAAGACACCTGACCTGGTAGTAGACCAGTGTCAACCTGACTGAGAAGACACCTGACCTGGTAGTAGACCAGTGTCAACCTGACTGAGAAGACACCTGACCTGGTAGTAGACCAGTCTCAACCTGACTGAGAAGACACCTGAACTGGTGGTCGACCAGTGTGAAAGACAAAACAAAACTAAATGGGAAACATTACACACAGAAGTTCCAAAATCAGAAGTTATCAAAATTGGATTTGTTTTCGAATTCTTTGTGGATCTCTCTCTCTCTGTCTTGTTCCATCTCCCTCTTTGTCTCTTGCTCTCTCTTATGCTCTATTTCTCTCTCTCTCTCGCCATCTCTCTCTTTCTTTCCAGTCTCTCTGGCTTGCTCAGGTGGGGAATTGGCTAGGTTTAATTTGAGAGCCGAGCCCCTGTCATGCATCACAGCTGGCGTTAGAGTTTGATCAGGTTTTAGACAGGAACCTCAGCTGTGAGGCGGAGGTGACAGCAGGGTTGCTACCATCTTTAGATAACTGACACCGTGTCTATATGCTGGGGGAGATATTTGTTTTTGGTTTCAGGTAAATATTGTTGTAAACAGTGATTGAGAGGATTGGACTTTCTGGTTGGAATAAGAACTGTTTAGGATTGCAGGTGTGTGTAAGGATAACAGGTATTATTTATTTCTCTTTCTCTCTCTCTCTCTCTCTCTCTCTCTCTCTCTCTCTCTCTCTCTCTCTCTCTCTCTCTCTCTCTCTCTCTCTCTTTGTCTCTCTCTCTTTGTCTCTCTCTCTTGTCTCTCTCTCTCTCTCTCTCTCTCTCTCTCTCTCTCTCTCTCTCTCTCTCTCTCTCTCTCTCTCTCTCTCTCTCTGTCTCTCTCTCTCTGTGTGTCTCTCTCCTCTCTCTCTCTCTCTCTCTCTCTCTCTCTCTGTCTCTCTCTCTCTCTCTCTCTCTCTCTCTCTCTCTCTCTCTCTCTCTCTCTCTCTCTCTTCTCTCTCTCTCTGTCTCTCTCTCTCTCTCTGTCTCTCTCTCTCTCTCTGTCTCTCTCTCTCTCTCTCTCTCTCTCTCTCTCTCTCTCTCTCTCTCTCTCTCTCTCTCTCTCTCTCTCTCTCTCTCTCTCTCATGACCAAGACAGGTCTCACGACAGACAGCTCAGTTTAGACAAACACCACCAAAACCCGGGCAAGGTGGGCATTAGTCAGAGAGGCAACAAAGAGACCAGAGATAACCCTGAAGGAGCTGCAAAGCTCCACAGCAGAAATTGTAGGTGGATTATCTGTCCATAGCACCACTTTAAGCCGTACACTCCACAGAGCTGGGCTTTATGGAAGAGTGGCCAGAAAAAAAAGCCATTGATTAAAAAAACCAGTTGCAAACACGTTTGGTTTTCGCCAAGAGGCATGAAGAAGGTACTCTGGTCATATGAGACTAAAATGTAGCTTTCTGGCCATGAAGGAAAACACTATGTCTGGCGCAAACCCAACACTTCTCATCACCCCGAGAACAACACACCGACAGTGAAGCTTGGTGGTGGCAGCATCATGCACTGGGGATGTTTTTCATCAGCAGGGAAACTGGTCAGAACTGGAGGAATGATGGATGGGGCTACATAGAAAAGGAGGTATCAGCTTGGAGGAGTGGAGAGGGAGGTATCAGCTTGGAGGAGTGGAGGAGGAGGTATCAGCTTGGAGGAGTGGAGGGGGAGGTATCAGGGAGGTATCAGCTTGGAGGAGTGGAGAGGGAGGTATCATCTTGGAGGAGTGGAGAGGGAGGTATCATCTTGGAGGAGGGAGGAGGGAGGTATCAGCTTGGAGGAGTCAGCTTGGAGGAGTGGAGGAGGAGGTATCAGCTTGGAGGAGTGGAGGAGGAGGTATCAGGAGTGGGGAGGAGGTGGAGGAGTGGAGGAGGAGGTATCATCTTGGAGGAGTGGAGGAGGAGGTATCAGCTTGGAGGAGTGGAGGAGGAGGTATCAGCTTGGAGGAGGGAGTGGAGGAGGAGGTATCAGCTTGGAGGAGTGGAGGAGGAGGTATCAGCTTGGGAGGGAGAGGGAGTGGAGGAGGAGGAGGTATCAGCTTGGAGGAGTGGAGAGGGAGGTATCAGCTTGGAGGAGTGGAGGAGGAGGTATCAGCTTGGAGGAGTGGAGGGGGAGGTATCAGCTTGGAGGAGTGGAGGGGGAGGTATCAGCTTGGAGGAGTGGAGGAGGAGGTATCAGCTTGGAGGAGTGGAGGGGGAGGTATCAGCTTGGAGGAGTGGAGGAGGAGGTATCAGCTTGGAGGAGTGGAGGAGGAGGTATCAGCTTGGAGGAGTGGAGAGGGAGGTATCAGCTTGGAGGAGTGGAGAGGGGAGGTATCAGCTTGGAGGAGTGGAGAGGGAGGTATCAGCTTGGAGGGAGTGGGAGGGTGGAGGGGGGAGAGGTATCAGCTTGGAGGAGTGGAGAGGGGAGGTATCAGCTGGAGGAGTGGGAGAGGGGAGGTATCAGCTTGGAGGAGTGGAGAGGGAGGTATCAGCTTTTGGAGGAGTGGAGGAGGAGGTATCATCTTGGAGGAGGGAGGAGGAGGTATCAGCTTGGAGGAGTGGAGGAGGGAGGTATCAGCTTGGAGGAGTGGAGAGGGAGGTATCAGCTTGGAGGAGTGGAGAGGGAGGTATCAGCTTGGAGGAGTGAGGGGAGGTAGGGGAGGTATCAGCTTGGAGGAGTGGAGGGGGAGGTATCAGCTTGGAGGAGGAGGTATCAGGAGGAGGGGAGGAGGTATCAGCTTGGAGGAGTGGAGGGGGAGGTATCAGCTTGGAGGAGTGGGAGGAGGAGGTATCAGCTTGGAGGAGTATCAGGAGAGGGAGGTATCAGCTTGGAGGAGTGGAGGAGGAGGTATCAGCTTGGAGGAGGGAGGGAGGAGGAGGTATCAGCTTGGAGGAGAGGGGAGGTATCAGCTTGGAGGAGGGAGAGGGAGGTATCAGCTTGGAGGAGTGGAGAGGGAGGTATCAGCTTGGAGGAGGGGAGGGAGGAGGAGGTATCAGCTTGGAGGAGTGGAGAGGAGGTATCAGCTGGAGGAGGGAGGAGGAGGTATCAGCTTGGAGGAGGGAGAGGGAGGTATCAGCTTGGAGGAGTGGAGAGGGAGGTATCAGCTTGGAGGAGGGAGAGGGAGGTATCAGCTTGGAGGAGTGGAGGAGGAGGTATCAGCTTGGAGGAGTGGAGAGGGAGGTATCAGCTTGGAGGAGTGGAGGAGGAGGTATCAGCTTGGAGGAGGGAGAGGGAGGTATCAGCTTGGAGGAGTGGAGGAGGAGGTATCAGCTTGGAGGAGGGAGAGGGGGAGGTATCAGCTTGGAGGAGGGAGAGGGAGGTATCAGCTTGGAGGAGGAGGAGGTATCAGGAGTGGAGAGGGAGGTATCAGCTTGGAGGAGTGGAGAGGAGGAGTATCAGCTTGGAGGAGTGGAGAGGGAGGTATCAGCTTGGAGGAGTGGAGAGAGGAGGTATCAGCTTGGAGGAGTGGAGAGGGAGGTATCAGCTTGGAGGAGTGGAGGGTAGGGGAGGGAGGAGAGGGAGGTATCAGCTTGGAGGAGGGAGAGGGGAGGTATCAGCTTGGGAGGAGTGGAGAGGGAGGAGGAGGTAGGAGTCAGCTTGGAGGAGTGGAGAGGGAGGTATCAGCTTGGAGGAGGGAGAGGGAGGTATCAGCTTGGAGGAGTGGAGGAGGTATCAGCTTGGAGGAGGGGAGAGGGAGGTATCAGCTTGGAGGAGTGGAGAGGGAGGTATCAGCTGGGAGGAGTGGAGGAGGAGGTATCAGCTTGGAGGAGTGGAGGGGAGGTATCAGCTTGGAGGAGTGGAGAGAGGAGGTATCAGCTTGGAGGAGGGAGGAGGAGGTATCAGCTTGGAGGAGTGGGAGAGGAGGGAGGTATCAGCTTGGAGGAGGGAGGAGGTGGAGGAGGAGGTATCAGCTTGGAGGAGTGGAGAGGGAGGTATCAGCTTGGAGGAGTGGAGGAGGAGGTATCAGCTTGGAGGAGGGAGGAGGAGGTATCAGCTTGGAGGAGTGGAGAGGGAGGTATCAGCTTGGAGGAGTGGAGAGGGAGGTATCAGCTTGGAGGAGTGGAGGCTGGAGGAGGAGGAGGTATCAGCTTGGAGGAGTGGAGAGGGATCAGCTGTATCAGCTTGGAGGAGTGGAGAGGGAGGTATCAGCTTGGAGGAGTGGAGGGGGAGGTATCAGCTTGGAGGAGTGGAGAGGGAGGTATCAGCTTGGAGGAGCTTGGAGGAGGAGGTATCAGCTTGGAGAGGAGTGGAGGAGGGAGGTATCAGCTTGGAGGAGTGGAGGAGGAGAGGTATCAGCTTGGAGGAGTGGAGAGGGAGGTATCAGCTTGGGAGGAGTGGAGAGGAGGTATCAGCTTGGAGGAGTGAGAGGAGGAGGTATCAGCTTGGAGGAGTGGAGAGGGGAGGTATCAGCTTGGAGGAGTGGAGGAGGAGGTATCAGCTTGGAGGAGTGGAGAGGAGGTATCAGCTTGGAGGAGGGAGAGGGAGGTATCAGCTTGGAGGAGGGAGTGGGAGGAGGAGGTATCAGCTTGGGAGGGAGAGGGAGGTATCAGCTTGGAGGAGTGGAGAGGGAGGTATCAGCTTGGAGGAGTGGAGGGAGGAGGAGGTATCAGCTTGGAGGAGTGGAGAGGGAGGTATCAGCTTGGAGGAGTGGAGAGGGAGGTATCAGCTTGGAGGAGTGGAGAGGGAGGTATCAGCTTGGAGGAGTGGAGGAGGTATCAGCTTGGAGGAGTGGAGAGGGAGGTATCAGCTTGGAGGAGTGGAGGAGGAGGTATCAGCTTGGAGGAGTGGAGGAGGAGGTATCAGCTTGGAGGAGTGGAGAGGGAGGTATCAGCTTGGAGGTATCAGCTTGGAGGAGTGGAGGGGAGGTATCAGCTTGGAGGAGTGGAGAGGGAGGTATCAGCTTGGAGGAGTGGAGAGGGAGGTATCAGCTTGGAGGAGTGGAGAGGGGAGGTATCAGCTTGGAGGAGTGGAGAGGGAGGTATCAGCTTGGAGGAGTGGAGAGGGGAGGTATCAGCTTGGAGGAGTGGAGAGGGAGGTATCAGCTTGGAGGAGTGGAGAGGGGAGGTATCAGCTTGGAGGAGTGGAGAGGGAGGTATCAGCTTGGAGGAGTGGAGAGGGAGGTATCAGCTTGGAGGAGTGGAGAGGGAGGAGGTATCAGCTTGGGAGGGAGAGGGAGGTATCAGCTTGGAGGTGGGAGGAGGGAGAGGGAGGTATCAGCTTGGAGGAGGGAGAGGGAGGTATCAGCTTGGAGGAGTGGAGGAGGAGTGGAGGGGAGGTATCAGCTTGGAGGAGTGGAGGGAGGGGGAGGGGAGGTATCAGCTTGGAGGAGTGAGGGAGGTAGGGAGGTATCAGCTTGGAGGAGTGGAGTAGGAGGTATCAGCTTGGAGGAGTGGAGGAGGTATCAGCTTGGAGGAGTGGAGAGGGAGGTATCAGCTTGGAGGAGTGGAGGAGGAGGTATCATCTTGGAGGAGTGGAGGAGGAGGTATCAGCTTGGAGGAGTGGAGAGGGAGGTATCAGCTTGGAGGAGTGGAGAGGGAGGTATCAGCCTGGAGGAGTGGAGAGGGAGGTATCAGCTTGGAGGAGTGGGTGGAGGAGGAGGTATCAGCTTGGAGGAGTGGAGAGGGAGGTATCAGCTTGGAGGAGTGGAGGGAGGAGGTATCAGCTTGGAGGAGTGGAGGAGGAGGTATCAGCTGAGGAGGAGGAGTGGAGGAGGGAGCTTGGAGGAGTGGAGGTATCAGCTTCAGGAGTGGAGGAGGTATCTTGGAGGAGTGGAGGAGGAGGTATCAGCTTGGAGGAGTGGAGGGGAGGTATCAGCTTGGAGGAGTGGAGGAGGAGGTATCAGCTTGGAGGAGGGAGGAGGTATCAGCTTGGAGGAGTGGAGAGGAGGTATCAGCTTGGAGGAGTGGAGGAGGAGGTATCAGCTTGGAGGAGTGGAGGGGAGGTATCAGCTTGGAGGAGTGGAGAGGGAGGTATCAGCTTGGAGGAGTGGAGAGGGAGGTATCAGCTTGGAGGAGTGGAGGAGGGAGGTATCAGCTTGGAGGAGTGGAGGGGAGGTATCAGCTTGGAGGAGGGAGAGGGAGGTATCAGCTTGAGGAGGGAGAGGTATCAGCTTGGAGGAGTGGAGAGGGAGGTATCAGCTTGGAGGAGTGGAGGGGAGGAGGTATCAGCTTGGAGGAGTGGAGGAGGAGGTATCAGCTTGGAGGAGTGGAGAGGGAGGTATCAGCTTGGAGGAGTGGAGAGGGAGGTATCAGCTTGGAGGAGTGGAGAGGGAGGTATCAGCTTGGAGGAGTGGAGTGGAGGAGGAGGTATCAGCTTGGAGGAGTGGAGAGGGAGGTATCAGCTTGGAGGAGTGGAGAGGGAGGTATCAGCTTGGAGGAGGGAGGAGGAGGTATCAGCTTGGGAGGGAGAGGAGGAGGTATCAGCTTGGAGGAGTGGAGAGGGAGGTATCAGCTTGGAGGAGTGGAGAGGAGGTATCAGCTTGGAGGAGGGAGGGAGAGGTATCAGCTTGGAGGAGTGGAGAGGGAGGTATCAGCTTGGAGGAGTGGAGGAGGAGGTATCAGCTTGGAGGAGGGAGGGAGGTATCAGCTTGGAGGAGGGAGTGGAGGTATCAGCTTGGAGGAGTGGAGGTATCAGCTTGGAGGAGTGGAGAGGGAGGTATCAGCTTGGAGGAGTGGAGAGGGAGGTATCAGCTTGGAGGAGGAGGAGGTGGAGGAGGGAGGTATCAGCTTGGAGGAGTGGAGGAGGAGGTATCAGGGAGGAGGAGGGGAGGTATCAGCTTGGAGGAGTGGAGGGGGAGGGAGGGAGGAGTGGAGGAGGAGGTATCAGCTTGGAGGAGGGAGGCTTGAGGAGGGGAGGTATCAGCTTGGAGGAGTGGAGGAGGAGGTATCAGCTTGGAGGAGTGGAGGAGGAGGTATCAGCTTGGAGGGGAGTATCAGGAGGGAGAGGTATCAGCTTGGAGGAGTGGAGAGGGGAGGTATCAGCTTGGAGGAGTGGAGGAGGAGGTATCATCTTGGAGGAGTGGAGGGGAGGTATCAGCTTGGAGGAGTGGAGAGGGAGGTATCAGCTTGGAGGAGTGGAGAGGGAGGTATCAGCTTGGAGGAGTGGAGAGGGAGGTATCAGCTTGGAGGAGGGAGAGGGAGGTATCAGGAGTGGAGAGGGAGGTATCAGCTTGGGAGGAGGGGAGGAGGAGGTATCAGCTTGGAGGAGGGAGAGGGAGGTATCAGCTTGGAGGAGTGGAGGAGGAGGTATCATCTTGGAGGAGTGGAGGAGGAGGTATCAGCTTGGAGGAGTGGAGAGGGAGGTATCAGCTTGGAGGAGTGGAGGGAGGAGGAGGTATCAGCTTGGAGGAGGGAGGTGGAGGAGGAGGAGGAGGTATCAGCTTGGAGGAGTGGAGAGGGAGGTATCAGCTTGGAGGAGTGGGAGAGGGAGGTCAGCTTGGAGGAGTGGAGGAGGAGGTATCAGCTTGGGAGGAGTGGAGAGGGAGGTATCAGCTTGGAGGAGTGGAGAGGGAGGTATCAGCTTGGAGGAGTGGAGGGGGAGGTATCAGCCTGGAGGAGTGGAGAGGAGGTATCAGCTTGGAGGAGGGAGAGGGAGGTGGAGGAGGAGGAGGGAGGTCAGCTTGGAGGAGTGGAGGGGAGGTATCAGCTTGGAGGAGAGGTGGAGTATCAGCTTGGAGGAGTGGAGAGGGGAGGTATCAGCTTGGAGGAGTGGAGGGAGGAGGTATCAGCTTGGAGGAGTGGAGAGGGAGGTATCAGCTTGGAGGAGGGAGGGAGGAGGAGGTATCAGCTTGGAGGAGTGGAGAGGGAGGTATCAGCTTGGAGGAGTGGAGAGGGGAGGTATCAGCTTGGAGGAGTGGAGGAGGAGGTATCAGCTTGGAGGAGTGGAGAGGGAGGTATCAGCTTGGGAGTGGAGGAGAGGAGGAGGAGGTATCAGCTTGGAGGAGTGGAGAGGGAGGTATCAGCTTGGAGGAGTGGAGAGGAGGAGGTATCAGCTTGGAGGAGGGAGAGGGAGGTATCAGCTTGGAGGAGTGGAGAGGGAGGTATCAGCTTGGAGGAGTGGAGAGGGAGGTATCAGCTTGGAGGAGTGGAGAGGAGGAGGTATCAGCTTGGAGGAGTGGAGAGGGAGGTATCAGCTTGGAGGGAGAGTGGAGAGGGGAGGTATCAGCCTGGAGGAGTGGAGAGGGAGGTATCAGCTTGGAGGAGTGGAGTGGAGGAGGAGGTATCAGCTTGGAGGAGTGGAGAGGAGGTATCAGCTTGGAGGAGTGGAGAGGGAGGTATCAGCTTGGAGGAGTGGAGGGAGGAGGTATCAGCTTGGAGGAGTGGAGGTATCAGCTTGGAGGAGGGAGATCAGCTTGGAGGAGGGAGGGAGGAGGTATCAGCTTGGAGGAGGAGGAGGTATCAGCTTGGAGGAGTGGAGGAGGAGGTATCAGCTTGGAGGAGTGGAGAGGGAGGTATCAGCTTGGAGGAGTGGAGGAGGAGGTATCAGCTTGGAGGAGTGGAGGGAGGAGGGAGGAGGAGGTATCAGCTTGGAGGAGTGGAGGGGAGGTATCAGCTTGGAGGAGTGGAGAGGAGGTATCAGGAGGAGGGAGGTATCAGCTTGGAGGAGGGAGAGGGAGGTATCAGCTTGGAGGAGTGGAGGAGGAGGTATCAGCTTGGAGGAGTGGAGAGGGAGGTATCAGCTTGGAGGAGTGGAGGGGAGGTATCAGCTTGGAGGAGTGGAGAGGAGGTATCAGCTTGGAGGAGTGGAGTAGGAGGTATCATCTTGGAGGGAGTGGAGAGGGAGGTATCAGCTTGGAGGAGTGGAGAGGGAGGTATCAGCTTGGAGGAGTGGAGAGGGAGGTATCAGCTTGGAGGAGGGAGAGGGAGGTATCAGCTTGGAGGAGTGGAGAGGGAGGTATCAGCTTGGAGGAGTGGAGAGGGAGGTATCAGCCTGGAGGAGGGAGAGGGAGGTATCAGCTTGGAGGAGTGGAGAGGAGGAGGTATCAGCTTGGAGGAGTGGAGAGGGAGGTATCAGCTTGGAGGAGGAGTATCAGCTTGGAGGAGGGAGGAGGTATCAGCTTGGAGGAGTGGAGAGGGAGGTATCAGGAGGAGGGAGAGGGAGGTATCAGCTTGGAGGAGTGGAGAGGAGGTATCAGCTTGGAGGAGTGGAGGGAGGTATCAGCTTGGAGGAGGAGGTATCAGCTTGGAGGAGTGGAGAGGGAGGTATCAGCTTGGAGGAGTGGAGAGGGAGGTATCAGCTTGGAGGAGGGGGAGTGGAGGGGAGGGAGGTATCAGCTTGGAGGAGTGGAGAGGGGAGGTATCAGCTTGGAGGAGGGAGAGGGAGGTATCAGCTTGGAGGAGTAGGTATCAGCGGAGAGGGAGGTATCAGCTTGGAGGAGTGGAGTGGAGGAGGAGGTATCAGCATGGAGGAGTGGAGAGGGAGGTACCAGCTTGGAGGAGTGGAGTGGAGGAGGAGGTATCAGCTTGGAGGAGTGGAGAGGGAGGTATCAGCTTGGAGGAGTGGAGGAGGAGGTATCAGCTTGGAGGAGTGGAGAGGGACGTATCAGCTTGGAGGAGTGGAGGGGGAGGTATCAGCTTGGAGGAGTGGAGGAGGAGGTATCATCTTGGAGGAGTGGAGGAGGAGGTATCAGCTTGGAGGAGTGGAGAGGGAGGTATCAGCTTGGAGGAGTGGAGAGGGAGGTATCAGCTTGGAGGAGTGGAGAGGGAGGTATCAGCTTGGAGGAGTGGAGAGGAGGAGGTATCAGCTTGGAGGAGTGGAGGGGGAGGTATCAGCTTGGAGGAGTGGAGGAGGAGGTATCATCTTGGAGGAGTGGAGGAGGAGGTATCAGCTTGGAGGAGTGGAGGAGGAGGTATCAGCTTGGAGGAGTGGAGGAGGAGGTATCAGCTTGGAGGAGTGGAGGGGAGGTATCAGCTTGGAGGAGTGGAGGAGGAGGTATCAGCTTGGAGGAGTGGAGGAGGTATCAGCTTGGAGGAGTGGAGAGGGAGGTATCAGCTTGGAGGAGTGGAGGAGGAGGTATCAGCTTGGAGGAGTGGAGGAGGAGGTATCAGCTTGGAGGAGTGGAGGAGGTATCAGCTTGGAGGAGTGGAGAGGGAGGTATCAGCTTGGAGGAGTGGAGGAGGAGGTATCATCTTGGAGGAGTGGAGAGGGAGGTATCAGCTTGGAGGAGTGGAGAGGGAGGTATCAGCTTGGAGGAGTGGAGAGGGAGGTATCAGCTTGGAGGAGTGGAGAGGGAGGTATCAGCTTGGAGGAGTGGAGGAGGAGGTATCAGCTTGGAGGAGTGGAGAGGGAGGTATCAGCCTGGAGGAGTGGAGAGGGAGGTATCAGCTTGGAGGAGTGGAGTGGAGGAGGAGGTATCATCTTGGAGGAGTGGAGAGGGAGGTATCAGCTTGGAGGAGTGGAGAGGGAGGTATCAGCTTGGAGGAGTGGAGTGGAGGAGGAGGTATCAGCTTGGAGGAGTGGAGAGGGAGGTATCAGCTTGGAGGAGTGGAGAGGGAGGTATCAGCCTGGAGGAGTGGAGTGGGAGGTATCAGCTTGGAGGAGTGGAGTGGAGGAGGAGGTATCAGCTTGGAGGAGTGGAGAGGGAGGTATCAGCTTGGAGGAGGGGAGGGGAGGTATCAGCTTGGAGGAGTGGAGAGGGAGGTATCAGCTTGGAGGAGTGGAGAGGGAGGTATCAGCTTGGAGGAGTGGAGTGGAGGAGGAGGTATCAGCTTGGAGGAGTGGAGAGGGAGGTATCAGCTTGGAGGAGTGGAGAGGGAGGTATCAGCTTGGAGGAGTGGAGAGGGAGGTATCAGCTTGGAGGAGGGAGGGAGGAGGAGGTATCAGCATGGAGGAGTGGAGAGGGAGGTACCAGCTTGGAGGAGTGGAGGGAGGAGGAGGTATCAGCTTGGAGGAGTGGAGAGGGAGGTATCAGCTTGGAGGAGTGGAGGAGGAGGTATCAGCTTGGAGGAGTGGAGAGGGACATATCAGCTTGGAGGAGTGGAGGGGGAAATTCTGAGGGAAACCTGTTTCAGTCTTCCAGAGATTTGAGACTGGGACGGAGGTTCACCTTCCAGCAGGACAATGACCCTAAGCATACTGCTAAAGCAAGGGGAAACATTTAAATGTCAAAGCCCAGACCTCAATCTAATTGACAATCTGTGGTATGACTTATAGATTGCTGTACACCAGCGGAACCCATCCAACTTGGAAGGAGCTGGAGCAGTTTTGCCTTGAAGAATGTCACAAAATCCCAGTGGCTAGATGTGCTAAGCTTATAGAGACATACCCCAAGAGACATGTAGCTGTAATTGCTGCAAAAGGTGGCTCTACAGAGTATTGACTTTGGGAGGGTGAGAAGTTAAACACGCTCAAGTTTTCTGTTTTTCTGTTGTTCTGTTTTTATTTCTTGTTTGTTTCACAATAAAACATATTTCCCATCTTCAAAGTGGTAGGCATGTTGTGTAAATCACATCTTCAAAGTGGTAGGCATGTTGTGTAAATCACATCTTCAAAGTGGTAGGCATGTTGTGTAAATCACATCTTCAAAGTGGTAGGCATGTTGTGTAAATCACATCTTCAATGCGGTAGTCATGTTGTGTAAATCAAATGATACAACCCCCCAAAAATCTATTTTAATTCCAGGTTGTAAGGCAACAAAATAGGAAAAAATGCCAAGTGGGGTGAATTTGTTCAGTAATGTAGTAATGACTAAGACAGGTTTCAAGAGTTACACTCTAGTTAATTCATTAATTCATTTTGATTTCACCTTTATTTAACCAGGTAGGCCAGTTGAAAACAAGTTCTCATTTACAACTGCGACCTGGCCAAGATAAAGCAAAGCAGTACGACACAAACAATAACACAGAATTACACATGGAACAAACAAACGTAAAAAAAAAAAAAAAAGTCAATAACACAATAGAAATGTCTATATACAGTGAGTGCAAATGTAGTACGATTAGGGAGGTAAGGCAATAAAAATGGCCATAGTGACGAAATAATTACAATTTCACAATTTCACAAATAAACCTTGGAGTGATTGATGTGCAGAAGATGAATAAGCAATTAGAGATACTGCAAAGGAGCAAATAAATATATAAATAAAATAAATAATAATATGGTAATGAGGTAGTTGGACGTTTTTTTTAATAGATGTGCTATGTACAGGTGTAATGATCTTTAAGCTGCACTAACAGCTGGTGCAATTAAACACTGGAATGGTAGATCGGCAGAAGAAGAATGTGCAGGTAGAGATACTGGGGTGCAAAGGAGCTAAATAAATAAATAAATACCAGTATGGGGATGAGGTAGGTAGATAGATGGGCTGTTTACAGATGGGCTATGTACAGGTGCAGTGATCTGTAAGCTGCTCTGACAGCTGGTGCTTAAAGTTAGTGTGGGAGATATGGGTCTCCAGCTTCAGTGATTTTACAGTTCGTTCCAGTCGTTGGCAGCAGAGAACTGGAAGGAAAGGCGACCAAAAGAGGAATTGGCTTTGGGGATGACCAGTGAAATATACCTGCTGGAGTGGGTGTTGTTATCTTGACCAGTGAGCTGAGATAAGGCGGAGCTTTACCTAACAAAGACTTTTAGATGACCTGGAGATGAACTGGAGCCAGTGGGTTTGGCGATAAATATGAAGCGAAGGCCAGCCGACTAGAGCATACAGGTCACAGTGGTGGGTAGTATATGGGTATAAGGCGATTTGGCAACCAAATGGATGGCACTGTGATAGACTACATCCAATTTGCTGAGTAGTGTTGAGGCTATTTTGTAAACGACATCGCCGAAGTCAAGGATCGGAAGGATGGTCAGTTTTACGAGTGTAAGTTTGGCAGCATGAGTGAAGAAAGCTTTGTTGCAAATAGGAAGCCGATTCTAGATTTAATTTTCGATTGGAGATGCTTAATGTGAGTCTGGAAGGAGAGTATACAGTCTAACCAGACACCTAGGTATTTGCAGTTGTCCACATATTCTAGGTCAGAACCGTCCAGAGTAATGATGGTAGGCGGGCGGGCAGGTGGGGCAGTGATATATTGAATAGCATTTCATTTTACTTGCATCTGAGAGCAGTTGGGGGGCCACGGAAGGAGAGTTGTTTGGCGTTGAAGCTCATCTGGAGGGTTGTTAACACAGTGTTGCCTGAAGGTTAGTTAACAGTGTCCAAAGACAGACCAGGAAGTATACAGAATGGTGTCGTCTGCGTAGAGGAGGATCAGAGAAGAGAGTTGGCCTGAGAATTGAACCCTGTGGCACCCCTATAGAGCCTGCCAGAGGTCCGGACAACAGGCCCTCCGATTTGACACACTGAATTCTGTCTGAGGAGTAGTTTCAGAACCAGGCGAGGCAATCATTTGAGAAACCAAGGCTGTTGAGTCTGCCGATAAGAATGCGGTGATTGACAGAGTCGAAAGCCTTTGGCCAGGTCGACAAGTACGGCTGCACAGTATTGTCTTTGTCGATGGCGATTATAATATCGTTTAGACCTTGAGAGTGGCTGAGGTGCACCCGTGACCAGCTCAGAAACCGGATTGCACAGCGGAGAAGGTACGGTGGGATTCAAATGGTCAGTGATCTGTTTGTTAACTTGGCTTTCAAGACCTTAGAAAGGCAGGGTAGGATAGATATAGGTCTGTAACAGTTTGGATCTAGAGTGTCTCCCTTTGAAGAGGGGGATGACTGCGGCAGATTTCCAATCTTTGGGTATCTCAGATGACACAAAAGAGAGGTTGAACAGTCTAGTAATAGGGGTTGCAATAATTGCGGTTTAAAAATTAGAAAGAGAGGGTCCAGATTGTCTAGCCCAGCTGATTTGTAGGGATCCAGATTTTGCAGCTCTTTCAGAAAATCAGTTATCTGGTTTTGGGTGAAGTAGAAATGGGGAAGGCTTGGGCGAGTTGCTGTTGGGGGTGCAGTGCTGTTGACCGGGGTAGGAGTAGCCTGTTGGAAAGCATGGCCAGCCGTCGAAAAAAATGCTTATTGAAATTCTCAATTATGGTGGATTTATCAGTGGTGACAGTGTTTCTATCTTCAGTGCAGTGGGCAGCTGGGAGGAGGTGTTCTTATTCTCGAAACGACATGAAAGAGAGATTGAACAGGATAGTAATTGGGGTTGCAACAATTCTCGCAGATCATTTTACAAAGAAAGGGTCCAGAGTGTCTAGCCCGGCTGATTTGTAGTGGTCCAGATTTTGCAGCTCTTTCAGAACATCAGCTGACTGGATTTGGGAGAAGAAGAAATGGGGGAAGGCTTGGGCCAAATTGCTGCAGGGGTGCTGAGCTGTTGGCCTGGGTAGGGGTGGCCAGTTGTAGATTAATGCTTATTGAAATTCTCGATAATCGTAGATTTATCGGTGATGACAGTGCTTTCTAGCCTCAGTGCAGTGGGCAGCTGGGAGGAGGTGTTCTTATTCTCCATGGACTTACAGTGTTCCAGAACTTTTTGAAGTTAGTACTACAGGATGCAAATTTCTGTTTGTAAAAGCTACCCTTTGCTTTCCTAACTGCCTGTGTATATTGGTTCCTAACTTCCCTGAAAAGTTGCAAATCATGGGGCTATTCGATGCTAATGCAGTATGTCACAGGATGTTTTTGTGCTCGCGAGGGCAGTCAGGTCTGGAGTGAACCAAGGGCTATATGTGTTCTACATGCTTATTTAAGATGGTGTGGAAAGCACTTTTAAAGAATTACCAGGCTGTCAGGTGATGGGTAACTGGTGCTGTGGATCAGGCGCAGGAGAGCAGAGATGAGTGTACAAGGTATTTAATTTAATTTCACGACGGCACCAGTATACAGACAATACTCAAGGTGCGGAGAAATACCGCCACTCGAAAAATAACTGGCGTGAATACATAACCCAGCAAACATAACCAGCCGACAAGAACCGACATGAACAATTAATAAACACGAACATGGGAAACAGAGGATTAAAAAACGAACATGTAGTTTGGGAATAGAAACCAGGTGTGTAGAAAACAAAAGTGAAAATGAAAAGTGGATCGTCGGTGGCTGAAAGACCGGACAAGGAGAGGGACCGACTTCTGCAGAAGTTGTGACACCTCTACTGACGGAAAGGATTTTGTTATTTTATTTACGCCTTTATTTAACTAGGCAAATCAGTTAAGAACAAATTCTTATTTTCAATGACGACCTAGGAACAGTGGGGTTAACTGCCTTGTTCAGGGGGCAGAACGACAGATTTGTACCTTGTCAGCTTGGGAGTTTGAACTTGCAACCTTCCGGGTTACTAGTCCAACGCTCTAACCACTAAGATACCTGCCGCCCCCAGAATACCTGGGCCAGGTGGATTAGAAAGGCCTGCTCGCTGAAGTGTTTTAGGAGCGTTTGACTGTGATGAGGGGTAGTTGTTTGACCGAGGATCCATTACGAACGGAGGCAATGAGGGAGTGATCGCTGAGATCCTGGTTGTAAACAGCAGAAGTGTATTTAGAGGGACAGGTTGGTTAGGATGATATCTATGAGGGTGCCCAAGTTTACAAATTTGGGGTTGTACCTGGTAGGTTCCCTGATAATTTGGGTGAGATTAATGGCATCTAGTTTAGATTGTTGGACGAATCGGGTGTTTTAAGCATATCCCAGTTTAGGTCACCTAACAGTACAAACTGAAGATAAATAGGAGCAATTAATTAAAATATGGTGTCCAGGGTGCAGTTGGGGGCTGAGGGGGTTTGTACCATCGGCAACAGCGAGAGACTTATTTCTGGAAAGGTGGATTATTAAAAGTAGAATCTTGAACTATTTGGGCATAATGTACAGACAATGGTATGGTAGGATGATGAGAGAGGTTTCGTCTCTGAGTTATCAATTAACATAGATGAGGTCTCTGCATGTGTGTGGGTTGTTGTCTAAGGCAATTTGAGCGGGACTGAGGGCTTTACAGAGAAATAAAGCAATTAAAACTAGCCAAGACAGCAGTAGACAAGGCATATTGACATTAGAGAGAGGCATAAAGCAATCACAGGTGTTGATCAGGAGAGCTAAGACAACAACGGGTAAATGGCGATGAATGGGCAGAGGGGGTCAGTTAGGTACATACAGGACCTGAGTTTGAGGCTGGGGCCGACATGTAAATAAAATGAGGTACCATGTTATTGAAACAGTCCAGGGACATCAGCTGTGTAGCTGAGTGATCATAGGGTGAAAAGAGTAGCAATAGGTGAGTCAGGGTGCTGTGAAGCTGAGTCACTACTACACTAGGTGAGTCAGGGGCTATCCGGTAGTCACTACTACACTAGGGGAGTCAGGGTGCTGTTCGGTAGTCACTACTACACTTAGGTGAGTCAGATGCTGTTCGGTAGTCACTACTACACTAGGTGAGTCAGGGTGCTGTTCGGTAGTCACTACTACACTAGGTGAGTCAGGGTGCTGTTCGGTAGTCACTACTACACTAGGTGAGTCAGGGTGCTGTTCGGTAGTCACTACTACACTAGGTGAGTCAGGGTGCTGTTCGGTAGTCACTACTACACTAGGTGAGTCAGGGGGCCGCTCGCGGTAACTACTACACTAGGTGAGACAGGGGCCGTTCGGGGTGGTATCTACTACACTAGGTGAGTCAGGGTGCCGTTCAGTAGTCACTACTACACTAGGTGAGTCAGGGGACCGTTCGGTGGTAACTACTACACTAGGTGAGTCAGGATGCTGTTCGGTGGTAACTACTACACTGGGCGAGCAGGGGACACAGCATTCAGAAAAAGCTTAAAGTGCCGGGGCTAGTAGATGGTTCTGTGGCGATATCGTAACAGAATAGCTTGTTGAGACCAGATCGGGCGATTACGTCGGCAGTCCAGTTGTGATGTATTGGCGGGGCTCCGTGTCGACAATAGAGGGTCCGGGCCTATTGGCAAAGGAGGTATAGTCAGAATTAGCTGGTATTTGGGCCTCGCTCTAGGCCAGTTGGAGCTTGCTTCGGGACAGAGGCATTAGCTAACAGTTGGCACTCATTTGCAGCTAGTTAACTAGCTATGCGTAATGATCCAGTGTAAGGATCCAGAGCGGCAGGAATCTGGTGATGTGGTAGAGGGAAGCAGTCCGATATGCTCTGTGGGGTTGCGCTGTGCAGACTGGCAGGTGATTGTCCGAGCTAAATCTGAGGGAACAAGACTAGCGAGGCTACAGCTAGCTGTGGCTAACAAAGACTAGTAGCTAATTAGCTGGCTAGAGGACAGCTAGCCGTGGCTAACAAAGACTAGTAGCCAATTAGCTGGCTAGAGGACAGCTAGCCGTGGCTAACAAAGACTAGTAGCTAATTAGCTGGCTAGAGGACAGCTAGCCGTGGCTAACAAAGAGCAGTAGCTAATTAGCTGGCTAGAGGACAGCTAGCCTGATGGACGTTCCAGCTATAAGGAATAAAAGGAATATAGCAGAACTGGACCACATTGGGTGAAAGAGGTGCAGGAAGGTATATTTACATGGTTGGCCAGACTAGCTCACAGAAGGGGATCGCTGAAGAGCATTGTGGGTAAAAATGGTCTATTTACACCACCTATATACACCACCTATATACCCCACCCATATACACCACCTATATACCCCACCTATATACACCACCTATATAGACCACCTATATACCCCACCTATATACACCACCTATATAGACCACCTATATACACCACCTATATACACCACCTATATACACCACCTATATACACCACCTATATACACCACCTATATACACCACCTATATACACCACCTATATACACCACCTATATACCCCACCTATATACACCACCTATATACCCACCTATATACACCACCTATATACACCACCTATATACACCACCTATATACACCACCTATATACACCACCTATATACACCATCTATATATACACCATCTATATACACCACCTATATAGACCACCTATATAGACACCACCTATATCCACCTATATACACCACCTATATACCCCACCTATATACACCACCTATATTCACCACCTATATACACCACCTATATACACCACCTATATACGGTACACCACCTATATACACCACCTATATTCACCACCTATATACACCACCTATATACACCACCTATATACGGTACACCACCTATATACACCACCTATATACACCACCTATATACACCACCTATATTCACACACCTATATACACCACCTATATACACCACCTATATACGGTACACCACCTATATACACCACCTATATTCACCACCTATATACGGTACACCACCTACATACACTAGACAGGCTACTGAAAGGCTGGTCATGGTTCACATCAACAACATCATCCCAGAGACCCTAGACCAGGGGTGTCAAACTCAAATACCCAGTGGGCCAAAATGTAAAACCTGAACAAAGTCACGGGCCAACATTGAACAAATTAACCTTTTAATATGGACCCAAACAAGTTTTGCTTAAACATTGAATATGGAACAAGCATTGCTTATTACCATACAATATATAATTTAATAGTGGAGACATGCAAAATCGAATTTCAAATGAAAAAACACATCAATGGCATTCATTTATTAAATAAATAAAATTTAAATAAAAATTGTATGCCTCTTTTCTATTTGCAGCCTTCTGATTTAAATACCAAAATCAACTTTTTCCACTGGCTAATAATTTTACAAATAAAATGATAATAAATCAATCAACCATTCAAGCCCATGCCTTGTAGCAAGAAAAAGTGCATAAAGAAAACGTTAATTATTGCACACTGGTCTAATCTGATGTGCCCAAGCCAGATACCTGGCATCTCTTCTGGATGCTAGTTCATCAATGTCTGGGCTCAAGCTCTGAGCTGAAGAAATCCTCAGTATCGAGCGAAGATGTTCATCAGTCAGACATCTCCTGTGAGTTGTTTTGGTCATCTTCATCGAGGAGAAAAGTTGCTCGCATAGATAAGTGCTGCCGAACATGGAGAGCATCTGAGCAGCTTGGGTGCGGAGCTGAGGCATTGTGTCAGGGATGAACCGTGGAAACTGTGCGGCGCCCACAGCATCATACTTTGACTTCAGCGTGTCGTTGCACTGGGAGTTCAATCAGCTCCATTTGGATGTTGGTTGGTGCATTTTCCACATCAACTGCGAAGGGATTACTAAGCAGTTCAAACTTGCATTTCTGGGCATCGAAGTCGGCAAATCGCCGGCTAAACTCAGCGGCGAGAACACTGAGTTTTTCAGCAAACTGTGCGCATGGGAACACGGCGGTAGAGATCTGCGCTTTTATGGATTGGCAGCAGGGAAAATGGCAAGGGTTTCCTTGCAGCATCTGGATTCTCCCACAGGCACAGTTTAGTTTTGAAGGCCCTCACTGCAGCGTACATGTCTGTGATGATGCGCCCCGCCCCTGAAGCTGCAGGTTCAGCGCATCGAGATGGCTCGAGATGTCACAGAGAAAGGCCAGCTCACACAGGAACTTTTGCTCCCGGAGCTCTGCTGTATCCTTCCCTTTGGTTTCAGGAATTGACATATTTCCTCACGCAGCTCGAAACATCTGTTCAGTACTTTTCCTCTGCTTAGCCATCTCACCTCTGTGTGATACGGCACGCCTGCGTAGTCCGAACCACACTCCTCCAGAAAAGATTTAAACTGGCGGTGATTTAGACCTTTGGCTCTTATAAAGTTAACTACCTGTGTTACTGTGGTCATAACATGTTCCATCTTTTAGGGCTTTGGCACACAGTGCTTCCTGATGTATGATGCCGTGGTAAACAGTTAGCTCACCTGCACAGTTCTCTTCCCGCATCTTCTCCCGAACCATTCCCACCAGTCTACTCTTTTTACCGCACACGCTGGCGCACCATCTGTCGTTAATCCAACGAGTTTATCCCACGGCAGCTTTATTTCAGTTACACATTTGGAAACCTCCTCAAAGATTTCCTTTCCTGTGGTTGTGCCATGCATTGATTTGAATCCTAATAGCTCCTCCATAACACACAGATTTGAGTCCACTCCACGGATGAAGACTGACAGCTGAGCAGTATCAGATGCGTCGCAGCTCTCATCCACAGCGAGGGAGAACGCAACAAAATCTTTTCCCTTTTCCATCAGCTGGTCATACAGATTGGTGGCAAGATCACATGTGCGATCAGCTACTGTGTTCCTGCTCAGGCTCACGTTTGAAAATGCTTGTTTTTTCTCTGGGCATACGAGGTCACAAACCTTCATCATGCACTTTTTCATGAACTCTCCTCATTAAAGGGCCGGGCTGATTTTGCGATCTCTGCTGCCACTATATAACTAGCCTTTACAGCAGCCTCGCTTTGTGATGTGGCTTTTTTAAACGTATTCTGTTGTGAAACCAAACTTCTTTTCATCTCCTCTACTTTCTGGCTCCTTGAGTCATGTCCAGGTCCTTGTATTTGTCATGGTGTTTCGTTTCATAGTGTCGTCTAATGTTGTACTCTTACTTACAGCCACGTTGACTCCACAAACAAGACAAACAGGTTTTTCTTTTTTACATATGTAAACAGATATTCTGCCTCCCACTTGTCCAGAAAGCTCCTGTTTTCTGCCTTTCTTTCGCCATTTTTGGGAAGGGTTAGCTCGCTGACAGTTGTAGCGTCTATGTTGCTATGACTACTGTCACAGAGGAGAGAGCGTTTCTGGGTCCTGTCCTGATTGGCGCGCGAAAACAGCAGAGCATTATGGGATCATAGTATTAGTGGTGAATGCGCTGTATAATACCGGCGGGCCAGCTCTAGTAGTAATTTGGTATTGTCTCGCGGGCCAAATATAATTACCCCCTGTGGCCAATTGGCCCACGGGCCAGAGTTTGACACCCATGCCCTAGACCCACTCCAATTTGTATACCGCCCAACAAATCCACAGATGAAGCAGTCTGAATTGCACTCCACACTGACCTTTCCCACCTGGACAAAAGGAACACCTACAGTTGAAGTCGGAAGTTTACATACACTTAGGTTGGAGTCATTAAAACTAGTTTACATACACTTAGGTTGAGTCATTAAAAACTAGTTTACATACACTTAGGTTGGAGTCATTAAAACTTGTTTTTCAACTCCACAAATTTCTTTGTCAACCTCTCTTCTGTAGGAGGCAGTATTTTCAAGGCCGGATGAAAATCATGCCCAAAGTAAACTACCTGTTACTCAGGCCCAAAAGCTAGGATATGCATTTATTTGGTAGATTTGGATAGAAAATACTCAAACATTTCTAAAACTGCTAAAATAATGTTTGTGTATAACAGAACTGAGATGGCAGGTGAAACCCGAGGACAAACCATCCCAAAAAATAAAAAAATTCAGTCTACCACTTTTTCAATGGCTGTCACTAGTTTACATATTATAGGGCAAAATCCTATCAGATTGCAGTTCCTAGGGCTTCCAGTAGATGTCAACAGTCTTTAGAGAGAGTTTCAGGCTGGTTTTTAGAAGAATGAGCCAGAAATTGTAGTTTTTCTAAGTGGCTCCCATTTTGCCTGTAGCGTTTTCATGGGCATAGATGAGAGTGCGTTCTTTTGGTGTTTATCTCCGGTAAAGACAATAACGATTCTCCGTCTTAAATTGTATCGTTTATTGACTTATTAGGGTACCTGAGGTTTGATTATAAACGTTGTTTGACTTGTTTGGAGAAGTAACGTTTTGGGATTCACTTGTGTGCATTTTGATGGAGGGAAACTGGATGGATTATTGAATGAAGAGCGCCAGCTAAACTGAGTTTTTATGGATATAAAGAAGGAGCATTTGTGTTGTAGCTGGGTCCTGAGCTACAGGCAGTTAGATTTGGGTCATATTAAGAGGTTTTCAACAGAATGAAGACACCCTGATCACACGCAAACACAGTTCACTTTCATTGCAGCCACATACAAACAGCATGATCATTTAACTAATTGTGTAATTCCTTATTCACAGCTCTTCTCCTCTCACCATTTTCCTTCACTTTTGGACTTCAGTGCACAACACATCTACTGTCTGTGACCAGGTGAAAAACCTTTCCAAGCCAAACCTTTATACCATAACTTACCGCTACATACAGCCTACGGAAGTCTACGGAGAACCACAAGCCTCCTAGGTTTTGTATTGAAGTCAATGTACCAAGAGGAGGACGGAAGCTAGCTGTCCTCCGGCTGCACCATGGTGCTACCCTACAGAGTGCTGTTGAGGGTACTGTACCGCCTCACCAAACAGTCGATACAGTAAGCCTTCCCACACACCTCCACATTGGACAAACACAGATTGAGAGAATAGACGACCCATGAGGCTGAAGTTCACTTGTACCATAAGTAAAATAGCGGTACGATGACCATGGTCAATGCAAAGGGCGGCAGCGTAGCCTAGTGGTTAGAGCGTTGGACTAGTAACCGGAAGGTTGCGAGTTCAAACCCCCCGAGCTGACAAGATACAAATCTGTCGTTCTGCCCCTGAACAGGCAGTTAACCCACTGTTCCCAGGCCGTCATTGAAAATAAGAATGTGTTCTTAACTGACTTGCCTGGTTAAATAAAGGTAAAATAAAAAATAAAAAATAAATTAAAAAAAGTTGACTGCAGAATGTTAACTCACACCCCCACAGAGACATCAAACTCATGGAATAACCATAGTCATAATGCTAACTCACACCCCCACAGAGACATCAAACTCATGGAATAACCATGGTCATAATGCTAACTCACATCCCCACAGCGACATCAAACTCATGGAATAACCATGGTCATAATGCTAACTCACATCCCCACAGAGACATCAAACTTATGGAATAACCAAGGTCATAATGCTAACTCACACCCCCACAGAGACATCAAACTCATGGAATAACCATGGTCATAATGCTAACTCACACCCCCCACATAGACATCAAACTCATGGAATAACCAAGGTCATAATGCTAACTCACATCCCCACTGAGTTGTCTCTCTCGGGGATTCTCTGAACCAGGTCTGCTCTGAATAACATGAAAACAATAAAACATTCTGAACGCTACAGAATAATCCCCCGTCTGCCGTCTAACTTTTCTTCACAGTCGACTCAACTTGTTATTTATACTTTGACACCGTGACATCCAGCCACGGCAGCAGGCAACTAAACAAACACGACCAACTAATTGTGTGATCTTTTAATGGTATGACACATATGCGGTGGCCTCGCGGGTGGTTGGATACGACCCGTAGTTACGGCTCTCCTGGTGACCGAGGTGGGCTGTGGAAGCTGTGAGGAGAGAACAGGCGCGTCGGTATACATTCAAGGCACATCGTGAGCAGTAAAAGAGGTATTTACAGTAAATCTTCAGCAGATGGGGAGAGATAATCACCAACACAATCAGGAGGTGCTTTAGAGCTGCCTGCATTTTAGTGGCGAGGGGAAGGAGAAAGATGAGGGGTAGAATGAGAGAGAGAGAGAGAGAGAGAGAGAGAGAGAGAGAGAGAGAGAGAGAGAGAGAGAGAGAGAGAGAGAGAGAGAGAGAGAGACAGAGACAGAGACAGAGACAGAGACAGAGACAGAGACAGAGAGAGAGAGAGAGAGAGAGAGAGAGAGAGAGAGAGAGAGAGAGAGAGAGAGAGAGAGAGAGAGAGAGAGAGAGAGAGAGAGAGAGAGAGAGAGAGAGAGAGAGAGAGAGAGAGAGAGAGAGAGAGAGAGAGAGAGAGAGAGAATGCTCAAGTCTGGTATCACACTATGTGTGTAGTGGGGAGTCAGGGAGAGTTTGAATAATTTCAAATGGATTCCAGGTGTAATGCATATATCATAATACAACACAGGGGACTTGATGTGACGTTGAAATGGAAAAGCGACAGACAGACAGAGAGCCCCTCCCCACACTGTGTTAACTCTACCATCACCCTGCCCACACTGTGTTGACTCTACCATCACCCTGCCCACACTGTGTTAACTCTACCATCACCCTGCCCACACTGTGTTAACTCTACCATCACCCCTCCCCACACTGTGTTAACTCTACCATCACCCTGCCCACACTGTGTTAACTCTACCATCACCCCTGCCCACACTGTGTTAACTCTACCATCACCCTGCCCACACTGTGTTAACTCTACCATCACCCTGCCCACACTGTGTTAACTCTACCATCACCCTGCCCACACTGTGTTAACTCTACCATCACCCTGCCCACACTGTGTTAACTCTACCATCACCCCTGCCCACACTCTGTTAACTCTACCATCACCCTGCCCACACTGTGTTAACTCTACCATCACCCCCTGCCCACACTGTGTTAACTCTACCATCACCCCCTGCCCACACTGTGTTAACTCTACCATCACCCTCCCCACACTGTGTTAACTCTACCATCACCCTGCCCACACTGTGTTAACTCTACCATCACCCTGCCCACACTGTGTTAACTCTACCATCACCCTGCCCACACTGTGTTAACTCTACCATCACCCTGCCCACACTGTGTTAACTCTACCATCACCCTGCCCACACTGTGTTAACTCTACCATCACCCCCTGCCCACACTGTGTTAACTCTACCATCACCCTCCCCACACTGTGTTAACTCTACCATCACCCTGCCCACACTGTGTTAACTCTACCATCACCCTGCCCACACTGTGTTAACTCTACCATCACCCTGCCCACACTGTGTTAACTCTACCATCACCCTGCCCACACTGTGTTAACTCTACCATCACCCTGCCCACACTGTGTTAACTCTACCATCACCCCCTGCCCACACTGTGTTAACTCTACCATCACCCTGCCCACACTGTGCTGACTCTACCATCACCCTGCCCACACTGTGTTAACTCTACCATCACCCTGCCCACACTGTGTTAACTCTACCATCACCCCCTCCCCACACTGTGTTAACTCTACCATCACCCTGCCCACACTGTGTTAACTCTACCATCACCCCCTGCCCACACTGTGTTAACTCTACCATCACCCTGCCCACACTGTGTTAACTCTACCATCACCCTGCCCACACTGTGTTAACTCTACCATCACCCTGCCCACACTGTGTTAACTCTACCATCACCCTGCCCACACTGTGTTAACTCTACCATCACCCCCTGCCCACACTGTGTTAACTCTACCATCACCCCCTGCCCACACTGTGTTAACTCTACCATCACCCTCCCCACACTGTGTTAACTCTACCATCACCCTGCCCACACTGTGTTAACTCTACCATCACCCCCTGCCCACACTGTGTTAACTCTACCATCACCCCTGCCCACACTGTGTTAACTCTACCATCACCCCCTGCCCACACTGTGTTAACTCTACCATCACCCTCCCCACACTGTGTTAACTCTACCATCACCCTGCCCACACTGTGTTAACTCTACCATCACCCCCCTGCCCACACTGTGTTAACTCTACCATCACCCCCTGCCCACACTGTGTTAACTCTACCATCACCCCCCTGCCCACACTGTGTTAACTCTACCATCACCCTCCCCACACTGTGTTAACTCTACCATCACCCTCCCACACTGTGTTAACTCCCATCACACACTGTGTTAACTCTACCATCACCCTGCCCACACTGTGTTGACTCTACCATCACCCTGCCCACACTGTGTTAACTCTACCATCACCCTGCCCCATCACCCCTGTGTGTTAACTCTACCATCACCCCTGCCCACACTGTGTTAACTCTACCATCACCCCCTGCCCACACTGTGTTAACTCTACCATCACCCCTGCCCACACTGTGTTAACTCTACCATCACCCTGCCCACACTGTGTTAACTCTACCATCACCCCCACACTGCCCATCACTGTGTTAACTCTACCATCACCCCCTGCCCACACTGTGTTAACTCTACCATCACCCTGCCCACACTGTGTTAACTCTACCATCACCCTGCCCACACTGTGTTAACTCTACCATCACCCTGCCCACACTGTGTTAACTCTACCATCACCCTGCCCACACTGTGTTAACTCTACCATCACCCTGCCCACACTGTGTTAACTCTACCATCACCCTGCCCACACTGTGTTAACTCTACCATCACCCTGCCCACACTGTGTTAACTCTACCATCACCCTGCCCACACTGTGTTAACTCTACCATCACCCCTGCCCACACTGTGTTAACTCTACCATCACCCTGCCCACACTGTGTTAACTCTACCATCACCCTGCCCCACTGCCCACACTGTGTTAACTCTACCATCACCCCCCACACTGTGTTAACCACCCCCTGCCCACACTGTGTTAACTCTACCATCACCCCCTGCCCACACTGTGTTAACTCTACCATCACCCCTGCCCACACTGTGTTAACTCTACCATCACCCTGCCCACACTGTGTTAACTCTACCATCACCCCTGCCCACACTGTGTTAACTCTACCATCACCCCTGCCCACACTGTGTTAACTCTACCATCACCCCCTGCCCACACTGTGTTAACTCTACCATCACCCTGCCCACACTGTGTTAACTCTACCATCACCCCCTGCCCACACTGTGTTAACTCTACCATCACCCCCTGCCCACACTGTGTTAACTCTACCATCACCCCTGCCCACACTGTGTTAACTCTACCATCACCCTGCCCACACTGTGTTAACTCTACCATCACCCTGCCCACACTGTGTTAACTCTACCATCACCCTGCCCACACTGTGTTAACTCTACCATCACCCTGCCCACACTGTGTTAACTCTACCATCACCCACACTGTGTTAACTCTACCATCACCCTGCCCACACTGTGTTAACTCTACCATCACCACACTCTCTACCATCACCCTGCCCACACTGTGTAACTCTACCATCACCCCCTGCCCACACTGTGTTAACTCTACCATCACCCCCTGCCCACACTGTGTTAACTCTACCATCACCCTGCCCACACTGTGTTAACTCTACCATCACCCTGCCCACACTGTGTTAACTCTACCATCACCCTGCCCACACTGTGTTAACTCTACCATCACCCTGCCCACACTGTGTTAACTCTACCATCACCCTGCCCACACTGTGTTAACTCTACCATCACCCTGCCCACACTGTGTTAACTCTACCATCACCCCCTGCCCACACTGTGTTAACTCTACCATCACCCTGCCCACACTGTGTTAACTCTACCATCACCCCCTGCCCACACTGTGTTAACTCTACCATCACCCTGCCCACACTGTGTTAACTCTACCATCACCCTGCCCACACTGTGTTAACTCTACCATCACCCCCTGCCCACACTGTGTTAACTCTACCATCACCCTGCCCACACTGTGTTAACTCTACCATCACCCTGCCCACACTGTGTTAACTCTACCATCACCCTGCCCACACTGTGTTAACTCTACCATCACCCTGCCCACACTGTGTTAACTCTACCATCACCCTGCCCACACTGTGTTAACTCTACCATCACCCTGCCCACACTGTGTTAACTCTACCATCACCCTGCCCACACTGTGTTAACTCTACCATCACCCTGCCCACACTGTGTTAACTCTACCATCACCCCTGCCCACACTGTGTTAACTCTACCATCACCCTGCCCACACTGTGTTAACTCTACCATCACCCTGCCCACACTGTGTTAACTCTACCATCACCCTGCCCACACTGTGTTAACTCTACCATCACCCTGCCCACACTGTGTTAACTCTACCATCACCCTGCCCACACTGTGTTAACTCTACCATCACCCTGCCCACACTGTGTTAACTCTACCATCACCCCCTGCCCACACTGTGTTAACTCTACCATCACCCCCTGCCCACACTGTGTTAACTCTACCATCACCCTGCCCACACTGTGTTAACTCTACCATCACCCCCTGCCCACACTGTGTTAACTCTACCATCACCCTGCCCACACTGTGTTAACTCTACCATCACCCCCTGCCCACACTGTGTTAACTCTACCATCACCCTGCCCACACTTTGTTAACTCTACCATCACCCTGCCCACACTGTGTTAACTCTACCATCACCCCTGCCCACACTGTGTTAACTCTACCATCACCCTGCCCACACTGTGTTAACTCTACCATCACCCCTGCCCACACTGTGTTAACTCTACCATCACCCTGCCCACACTGTGTTAACTCTACCATCACCCTGCCCACACTGTGTTAACTCTACCATCACCCCTGCCCACACTGTGTTAACTCTACCATCACCCTGCCCACACTGTGTTAACTCTACCATCACCCCTGCCCACACTGTGTTAACTCTACCATCACCCTCTACCATCACCCTGCCCACACTGTGTTAACTCTACCATCACCCTGCCCACACTGTGTTAACTCTACCATCACCCTGCCCACACTGTGTTAACTCTACCATCACCCTGCCCACACTGTGTTAACTCTACCATCACCCTGCCCACACTGTGTTAACTCTACCATCACTGCCCACACTGTGTTAACCCACACTGTGTTAACTCTACCATCACCCCCCACACTGCCCACACTGTGTTAACTCTACCATCACCCCTGCCCACACTGTGTTAACTCTACCATCACCCTGCCCACACTGTGTTAACTCTACCATCACCCCCCACACTGCCCACACTGTGTTAACTCTACCATCACCCCCCTGCCCACACTGTGTTAACTCTACCATCACCCCTGCCCACACTGTGTTAACTCTACCATCACCCCTGCCCACACTGTGTTAACTCTACCATCACCCCTGCCCACACTGTGTTAACTCTACCATCACCCTGCCCACACTGTGTTAACTCTACCATCACCCTGCCCACACTGTGTTAACTCTACCATCACCCTGCCCACACTGTGTTAACTCTACCATCACCCTGCCCACACTGTGTTAACACTCTAACCATCACCCTGCCCACACTGTGTTAACTCTACCATCACCCTGCCCACACTGTGTTAACTCTACCATCACCCCCGCCCACACTGTGTTAACTCTACCATCACCCTGCCCACACTGTGTTAACTCTACCATCACCGCCCACACTGTGTTAACCCACACTGTGTGTTAACTCTACCATCACCCCTGCCCACATCACCCCTGTGTGTTAACTCTACCATCACCCCCTGCCCACACTGTGTTAACTCTACCATCACCCCCTGCCCACACTGTGTTAACTCTACCATCACCCTGCCCACACTGTGTTAACTCTACCATCACCCCCTGCCCACACTGTGTTAACTCTACCATCACCCCCTGCCCACACTGTGTTAACTCTACCATCACCCTGCCCACACTGTGTTAACTCTACCATCACCCTGCCCACACTGTGTTAACTCTACCATCACCCTGCCCACACTGTGTTAACTCTACCATCACCCTGCCCACACTGTGTTAACTCTACCATCACCCTGCCCACACTGTGTTAACTCTACCATCACCCTGCCCACACTGTGTTAACTCTACCATCACCCTGCCCACACTGTGTTAACTCTACCATCACCCTGCCCACACTGTGTTAACTCTACCATCACCCTGCCCACACTGTGTTAACTCTACCATCACCCTGCCCACACTGTGTTAACTCTACCCTCACCCCCTGCCCACACTGTGTTAACGCTACCATCACCCTGCCCACACTGTGTTAACTCTACCATCACCCTGCCCACACTGTGTTAACTCTACCATCACCCTGCCCACACTGTGTTAACTCTACCATCACCCTGCCCACACTGTGTTAACTCTACCATCACCCTGCCCACACTGTGTTAACTCTACCATCACGCCTGCCCACACTGTGTTAACTCTACCATCACCCCTGCCCACACTGTGTTAACTCTACCATCACCTGCCCACACTGTGTTAACTCTACCATCACCCCCCTGCCCACACTGTGTTAACTCTACCATCACCCCCTGCCCACACTGTGTTAACTCTACCATCACCCCTGCCCACACTGTGTTAACTCTACCATCACCCTGCCCACACTGTGTTAACTCTACCATCACCCTGCCCACACTGTGTTAACTCTACCATCACCCCCTGCCCACACTGTGTTAACTCTACCATCACCCCCACTGCCCACACTGCTGTTAACTCTACCATCACCCCTGCCCACACTGTGTTAACTCTACCATCACCCTGCCCACACTGTGTTAACTCTACCATCACCCTGCCCACACTGTGTTAACTCTACCATCACTCCTGCCCACACTGTGTTAACTCTACCATCACCCTGCCCACACTGTGTTAACTCTACCATCACCCTGCCCACACTGTGTTAACTCTACCATCACCCTGCCCACACTGTGTTAACTCTACCATCACCCTGCCCACACTGTGTTAACTCTACCATCACCCCCTGCCCACACTGTGTTAACTCTACCATCACCCTGCCCACACTGTGTTAACTCTACCATCACCCCCTGCCCACACTGTGTTAACTCTACCATCACCCTGCCCACACTGTGTTAACTCTACCATCACCCTGCCCACACTGTGTTAACTCTACCATCACCCTGCCCACACTGTGTTAACTCTACCATCACCCTGCCCACACTGTGTTAACTCTACCATCACCCCTGCCCACACTGTGTTAACTCTACCATCACCCCTGCCCACACTGTGTTAACTCTACCATCACCCCCTGCCCACACACTGTGTTAACTCTACCATCACCCTGCCCACACTGTGTTAACTCTACCATCACCCTGCCCACACTGTGTTAACTCTACCATCACCCCCTGCCCACACTGTGTTAACTCTACCATCACCCTGCCCACACTGTGTTAACTCTACCATCACCCTGCCCACACTGTGTTAACTCTACCATCACCCTGCCCACACTGTGTTAACTCTACCATCAATCACCCTGCCCACACTGTGTTAACTCTACCATCACCCTGCCCACACTGTGTTAACTCTACCATCACCCTGCCCACACTGTGTTAACTCTACCATCACCCCCTGCCCACACTGTGTTAACTCTACCATCACCCCCTGCCCACACTGTGTTAACTCTACCATTTTAAGGTTTAATCCCTACATGGTCCATAATGATCTGTGATCTTTAGGTTTAATCCAGACGGAGTGAATGATCTGTGATCTTTAGGTTTAATCCAGACAGGGTCCATAATGATCTGTGATCTTAAGGTTTAATCCAGACATGGTACATAATTATTTGAATACAGTATAGAATAAAGTACACTATGATTACACACCGATCCTCAAACATCCAATAGTTTCATTTTTTTAATACTTTAAACCTAAACTAAATATTAATGTCTAGGAATACAATAATTTCTCTTGGATGAGACTCAGCAACTACATCCCAAATAGAACACTATTCCCTATAAAGTGCACTATCTTTCACCAGAACCTGGAAATAAGGTGCTATTTGGGAGGCGTGCTCTGTTGACTCTGTGCTTTTCCATCTGTGCTCATTAAGTCGCAGTTCCTCTGAAGTCCCCCGGCCCTAAAGCTCCCAATTAAAGTCAGGGACTGCCAGCAGACCTCTAACATCAATGCACTGTGAAGTTCAAATGAAGCCAAAGTAACAGGAAACAGAACAAGATCAATCGGTTTCCTTGGACCCCCTTCCTTCTAAAAAAAAGGATCAAAGAAAAAGAAAGAAAGAAAAGAAGAATACATCTCAAATGGAACCCTATTCCCTATATAGTACACTACTATAGACCAGAGCCCTATTCTCTATATAGTACACTACTATAGACCAGAGCCCTATTCTCTATATAGTACACTACTATAGACCAGAGCCCTATTCCCTATATAGTGGTACTACTATAGACCAGAGCCCTATTCCCTATATAGTACACTACTATAGACCAGAGCCCTATTCCCTATATAGAACACTACTATAGACCAGAGCCCTATTCCCTATATAGTACACTACTATAGACCAGAGCCCTATTCCCTATATAGTGGTACTACTATAGACCAGAGCCCTATTCCCTATATAGTGCACTACTATAGACCAGAGCCCTATTCCCTATATAGTACACTACTATAGACCAGAGCCCTATTCTCTATATAGTACACTACTATAGACCAGAGCCCTATTCCCTATATAGTGGTACTACTATAGACCAGAGCCCTATTCCCTATATAGTACACTACTATAGACCAGAGCCCTATTCTCTATATAGTACACTACTATAGACCAGAGCCCTATTCCCTATATAGTGGTACTACTATAGACCAGAGCCCTATTCCCTATATAGTACACTACTTTAGACCAGAGCCCTATTCCCTATATAGTACACTACTTTAGACCAGAGCCCTATTCCCTATATAGTACACTACTTTAGACCAGAGCCCTATTCCCTATATAGTACACTAACTATAGACCAGAGCCCTATTCCCTATATAGTACACTACTATAGACCAGAGCCCTATTCCCTATATAGTACACTACTATAGACCAGAGCCCTATTCCCTATATAGTACACTACTATAGACCAGAGCCCTATTCCCTATATAGTGGTACTACTATAGACCAGAGCCCTATTCCCTATATAGTACACTACTATAGACCAGAGCCCTATTCCCTATATAGTACACTACTATAGACCAGAGCCCTATTCCCTATATAGTACACTACTATAGACCAGAGCCCTATTCCCTATATAGTACACTACTATAGACCAGAGCCCTATTCCCTATATAGTACACTACTATAGACCAGAGCCCTATTCCCTATATAGTACACTACTATAGACCAGAGCCCTATTCCCTATATAGTACACTACTATAGACCAGAGCCCTATTCCTATATAGTGGTACTACTATAGACCAGAGCCCTATTCCTATATAGTACACTACTATAGACCAGAGCCCTATTCTCTATATAGTACACTACTATAGACCAGAGCCCTATTCTCTATATAGTGGTACTACTATAGACCAGAGCCCTATTCCCTATATAGTGGTACTACTATAGACCAGAGCCCTATTCCCTATATAGTGGTACTACTATAGACCAGAGCCCTATTCCCTATATAGTGGCACTACTATAGACCAGAGCCCTATTCCCTATATAGTGGTACTACTATAGACCAGAGCCCTATTCCCTATATAGTGGTACTACTATAGACCAGAGCCCTATTCCCTATATAGTGATACTACTATAGACCAGAGCCCTATTCCCTATATAGTGGTACTACTATAGACCAGAGCCCTATTCCCTATATAGTACACTACTATAGACCAGAGTCCTATTCCCTATATAGTACACTACTATAGACCAGAGCCCTATTCCCTATATAGTGGTACTAATATAGACCAGAGCCCTATTCCCTATATAGTGGTACTACTATAGACCAGAGCCCTATTCCCTATATAGTGGTACTACTATAGACCAGAGCCCTATTCCCTATATAGTACACTACTATAGACCAGAGCCCTATTCTCTATATAGTACACTACTATAGACCAGAGCCCTATTCCCTATATAGTGGTACTACTATAGACCAGAGCCCTATTCCCTATATAGTACACTACTATAGACCAGAGCCCTATTCCCTATATAGTACACTACTATAGACCAGAGCCCTATTCCCTATATAGTGGTACTACTATAGACCAGAGCCCTATTCCCTATATAGTACACTACTATAGACCAGAGCCCTATTCTCTATATAGTACACTACTATAGACCAGAGCCCTATTCTCTATATAGTGGTACTACTATAGACCAGAGCCCTATTCCCTATATAGTGGTACTACTATAGACCAGAGCCCTATTCCCTATATAGTGGTACTACTATAGACCAGAGCCCTATTCCCTATATAGTGATACTACTATAGACCAGAGCCCTATTCCCTATATAGTGGTACTACTATAGACCAGAGCCCTATTCCCTATATAGTACACTACTATAGACCAGAGCCCTATTCTCTATATAGTACACTACTATAGACCAGAGCCCTATTCTCTATATAGTGGTACTACTATAGACCAGAGCCCTATTCCCTATATAGTGGTACTACTATAGACCAGAGCCCTATTCCCTATATAGTGGTACTACTATAGACCAGAGCCCTATTCCCTATATAGTGGCACTACTATAGACCAGAGCCCTATTCCCTATATAGTGGTACTACTATAGACCAGAGCCCTATTCCCTATATAGTACACTACTATAGACCAGAGCCCTATTCTCTATATAGTACACTACTATAGACCAGAGCCCTATTCTCTATATAGTGGTACTACTATAGACCAGAGCCCTATTCCCTATATAGTGGTACTACTATAGACCAGAGCCCTATTCCCTATATAGTGGTACTACTATAGACCAGAGCCCTATTCCCTATATAGTGGCACTACTATAGACCAGAGCCCTATTCCCTATATAGTGGTACTACTATAGACCAGAGCCCTATTCCCTATATAGTGGTACTACTATAGACCAGAGCCCGATTCCCTATATAGTGGTACTACTATAGACCAGAGCCCTATTCCCTATATAGTGGTACTACTATAGACCAGAGCCCTATTCCCTATATAGTACACTACTATAGACCAGAGTCCTATTCCCTATATAGTACACTACTATAGACCAGAGCCCTATTCCCTATATAGTGGTACTAATATAGACCAGAGCCCTATTCCTATATAGTGGTACTACTATAGACCAGAGCCCTATTCCTATATAGTGGTACTACTATAGACCAGAGCCCTATTCCCTATATAGTACACTACTATAGACCAGAGCCCTATTCTCTATATAGTACACTACTATAGACCAGAGCCCTATTCCCTATATAGTGGTACTACTATAGACCAGAGCCCTATTCCCTATATAGTACACTACTATAGACCAGAGCCCTATTCCTATATAGTACACTACTATAGACCAGAACCCTATTCCTATATAGTGGTACTACTATAGACCAGAGCCCTATTCCCTATATAGTGGTACTACTATAGACTAGAGCCCTATTCCCTATATAGTACACTACTATAGACCAGAGCCCTATTCCCTATATAGTACACTACTATAGACCAGAGCCCTATTCCCTATATAGTACACTACTATAGACCAGAGCCATATTCCCTATATAGTACACTACTATAGACCAGAGCCCTATTCCCTATATAGTACACTACTATAGACCAGAGCCCTATTCTCTATATAGTACACTACTATAGACCAGAGCCCTATTCCCTATATAGTGGTACTACTATAGACCAGAGCCCTATTCTCCATATAGTACACTACTATAGACCAGAGCCCTATTCCCTATATAGTACACTACTATAGACCAGAGCCCTATTCTCTATATAGTACACTACTATAGACCAGAGCCCTATTCCCTATATAGTGGTACTACTATAGACCAGAGCCCTATTCTCTATATAGTGGTACTACTATAGACCAGAGCCCTATTCTCTATATAGTACACTACTATAGACCAGAGCCCTATTCCCTATATAGTGGTACTACTATAGACCAGAGCCCTATTCTCTATATAGTGGTACTACTATAGACCAGAGCCCTATTCTCTATATAGTACACTACTATAGACCAGAGCCCTATTCCCTATATAGTACACTACTATAGACCAGAGCCCTATTCTCTATATAGTACACTACTATAGACCAGAGCCCTATTCCCTATATAGTGGTACTACTATAGACCAGAGCCCTATTCCCTATATAGTACACTACTATAGACCAGAGCCCTATTCCCTATATAGTACACTACTATAGACCAGAACCCTATTCCCTATATAGTGGTACTACTATAGACCAGAGCCCTATTCCCTATATAGTGGTACTACTATAGACCAGAGCCCTATTCCCTAATAGTGGTACTACTATAGACCAGAGCCCTATTCTCTATATAGTGGTACTACTATAGACCAGAGCCCTATTCCCTATATAGTGGTACTACTTTAGATCAGAGCCCTATGGAACCCAATACCCTATATAGTGCAATACTTTTGACCAGAGTAGTACCCTCCATCCAGTAGGGATGCAGCCTTATTATACAGGAAAACATATATGGATTCGTTGCTTGTCCTACAGCATCCCTGTGTCTTCTGGATTCTCTTTCAACTGGATCATCCTGTAATTGTTATTGCCTTTAAAAACGCTTAAGGATTCACCCCTTTTTTTTTTTTTCAATTTTTGCCTGAAAAGAATTACTTAAATCGAACTGCCTGTAGCTCAGAGGCCTGAAGCAAGGATATGTATATTCTTGGTACCGTTTGAAAGGAAACACTTTGAAGTTTGTGGAAATGTTAAAGGAATGTAGGAGATATAACACATTACATTTTTTACATTTACAGAAAAGCAAATGTTCTTTTGTCATTTAGCCGGCCTGTTGCAATTTAGCTTATCAGAAATGTTAGACTTATCAAATGGTGCATTTCACCTTATGTTTAATCCAGTTCAAAATAGTCACTTTACAGATATGTCTACGCATGTTCTTGTTAGAGCAAAGGGCCTACGTTGGCTCAGTTAATCATTACGTTAGCTCAGCCTCATGTTAATCCTCAGGTATTCTCTCATAAAGCCTACGTTCGCTCAGCCTCATGTTAATCACTCATGTCTCCGGAAGGTGGTGATTGGCTCAGCCTCATGTTAATCACTCATGCCTACGTTGCTCAGCCTCATGTTCCAATCATTAGCCTACGTTAGCTCAGATGCAGCGTTAGCTCACAGTTTTGACTGGCCTGTTAGCTCAACCTCATGCTAATCACATTAGCCTACGTTAGCTCAGGGATGCAATCATTAGCCTCGTTAGCTCAGCCTCATGTTAATGACATTGCCCTCATGCCTGTTAGCTCAACCTCATGTTAATACTGAGGTGCTCAACCTCTCATGTTAATCACTCATGCCTACGTTAGCTCGTTGTTAATCACATTAGCCTACGTTAGCTCAACCTCATGCCTCACTGGCCTTTAACTCAACCTAATCTCATGCCTTTAGCCTCCTACGTTAGCTCAACCTCAGCCTCATGCCTCGTTAGCTCAACCTCATGTTAATCACATTAGCCTACGTTAGCTCAACCTCATGCTAATCACATTAGCCTATCGTTGACTCAATCTCATGTTAATCACTCATGCCTACGTTAGCTCAGCCTCATGTTAATCATTTAGCCTTAGCTCAACCTCATGTTAATCACTCATGCCTCGTTAGCTCATCATGTTAATCACATTGTAGCCTACGTTAGGCTCAACCTCATGTTAATCACGTAATTAGCTCCGGCATTGACATTTAGCCTACGTTAGCTCAATCTCATGTTAATCACTCATGCCTACGTTGGCTCAACCTCATGTTCATCACATTAGCCTCGTTAGCTCCAGCCTCATGCTAATCACATTAGCCTACGTTAGCTCATGTTAATCCTCATGCCTCGTTAGCTCAGCCTCATGTTAATCACATTGGCCTACGTCTCAGCCTCATGTTAATCACTCGGCCTCGTTAGCTCAACCTCATGTTAATCACATTAGCCTATCACCTCATGCTCATTAGCCTCGTTAGCTCACTCATGTTAATCACTCATGCCTACGTTAATCCTCATGTTAATCCATTGGCCTACGTTGGCTCAGTTAATCACTCATGCCTAAGTTAGCTCAACCTCATGTTAATCACATTAGCCTACGGCTCAACCTCATGCCTCATTAGCCTTGGCTCAGCCTCATGTTAATCACTCGTACCTATAACCTCATGCTAATCACATTTAGGCTCAACCTCATGTTAATCCTCATGATGCCTCATGTTAATCACATTAGCCTCGTTGGCTCAGCCTCATGTTAATCACTCATGCCTATGTTAGCTCAACCTCATGTTAATCATTCATGCCTACGTTAGCTCAACCTCATGTTAATCACATTGCCTACGTTAGCTCAAACTCATGTTAATCACATGCCTACGTTAGCTCAACCTCATGTTAATCACATTAGCCTACGTTAGCTCAACCTCATGCTAATCACATTAGCCTACGTTAGCTCAACCTCATGTTAATCACTCATGCCTACGTTAGCTCATCATGTTAATAACTCATGTTAATCACTTAATCACATTAGCCTACGTTAGCTCAACCTCATGTTAATCACATGCCTACGTTAGCTCAACCTCATGTTAATCACATTAGCCTACGTTAGCTCAACCTCATGTTAATCACTCATGCCTACGTTAGCTCAACCTCATGTTAATCATGCATTAGCCTACGTTAGCTCAACCTCATGCTAATCACATTAGCCTACGTTAGCTCAACCTCATGTTAATCACTCATGCCTACGTTAGCTCAACCTCATGTTAATCACTCATGCCTACGTTAGCTCAACCTCATGTTAATCACATTAGCCTACGTTAGCTCAACCTCATGCTAATCACATTAGCCTACGTTAGCTCAACCTCATGTTAATCACTCATGCCTACGTTAGCTCAACCTCATGTTAATCACATTAGCCTACGTTAGCTCAACCTCATGTTAATCACTCATGCCTACGTTAGCTCAACCTCATGTTAATCACTCATTGCCTACGTTAGCTCAACCTCATGTTAATCACATTAGCCTACGTTAGCTCAACCTCATGTTAATCACTCATGCCTACGTTAGCTCAACCTCATGTTAATCACTCATGCCTACGTTAAACTCCAACATGCCTACGTTAGCTCAACCTCATGTTAATCACATTAGCCTACGTTAGCTCAACCTCATGTTAATCACTCATGCCTACGTTGGCTCATCATGTTAATCATAGCCTACGTTAGCTCAACCTCATGCTCAACGCCATGCTTAATGTTAATCACTCATTAGTTGGCTCTCACGTTAGCTCAACCTCATGTTAATCACTTAGCCTACGTTAGCTCAACCTCATGTTAATCACATTAGCCTACGTTAGCTCAACCTCATAATCAACCTCTGTTAATCACTATGCCTACGTTAGCTCAACCTCATGTTAATCACTCATGCCTACGTTAGCTCAGCCTCATGTTAATCACATTAGCCTACGTTAGCTCAACCTCATGTCAACCTCATTAGCCTAAGTTAGCTCAACCTCATGTTAATCACATTAGCCTACGTTAGCTCAACCTCATGTTAATCACATTAGCCTACGTTAGCTCAACCTCATGCTAATCACATTGAAGTTAGCTCAACCTCATGTTAATCACTTATGCCTACGTTAGCTCAACCTCATGTTAATCACTCATGCCTACGTTAGCTCAACCTCATGTTAATCACTTAGCCTACGTTAGCTCAACCTCATGTTAATCACTCATGCCTACGTTAGCTCAACCTCATGTTAATCACATTAGCCTACGTTAGCTCAACCTCACATTGGCCTACGTTGGCTCAACCTCATATTAATCACATTAGCCTACAATAGCTCAACCTCATGTTAATCACTCATGCCTCGTTAGCTCAACCTCATGTTAATCACATTAGCCTACGTTAGCTCAACCTCATGCTAATCACATTAGCCTACGTTAGCTCAACCTCATGTTAATCACTCATGCCTACGTTTGCTCAACCTCATGTTAATCACATTAGCCTACGTTAGCTCAACCTCATGCTAATCACATTAGCCTCAGCGTTAGCTCAACCTCATGTTAATCACATTAGCCTACGTTAGCTCAACCTCATGCTAATCATTGGCCTACGTTAGCTCAACCTCATGCTCAATCATTTAGCCTACGTTAGCTCAACCTCATGTTAATCACCCATGCCTACGTTAGCTCAGCCTCATGTTAATCACATCAGCCTACGTTAGCTCAACCTCATGTTACTCACTCATGCCTCACGTTCGCTCAACCTCATGTTAATCACTCATGCCTACGTTCCTGGGAATCGCTCAACCTCATGTTGCTCTACCAATGAGCACAGAAGGGCCTCGTTAGCTCAACCTCATGTTAATCACTCATGCCTACGTTAGCTCAACCTCATGTTAATCACATTAGCCTACGTTAGCTCAACCTCATGCTAATCACATTGGCCTACGTTGGCTCAGGCATCATGTTAATCACATTGTACGTTAGCTGAACCTCATGCAAATCACATTAGCCTACGTTAGCTCAACCTCATGCTAATCACTCATGCCTACGTTAGCTCAACCTCATGTTAATCACATTAGCCTACGTTAGCTCAACCTCATGTTAATCACATGCCTACGTTAGCTCAACCTCATGCTAATCACATTAGCCTACGTTGGCTCAACCTCATGCTAATCATATTAGCCTCTACGTTAGCTCAACCTCATAATCACCCATGCCTACGTTAGCTCAACCTCATGTTAATCACTCATGCCTACGTTAGCTCAATCTCATGCTAATCACATTAGCCTACGTTAGCTCAACCTCATGCTAATCACATTAGCCTACGTTAGCTCAACCTCATGTTAATCACAT
>NC_068440.1:44207653-44214434 GCF_023373465.1 Oncorhynchus keta | reverse complement strand
TACTTCGTTCAGTTACGTATTGCTCATCTCTCCTTTACTCTCTTCCTTCCTGTCTCTCTCCTCCATCTCTCCTTTACTCTCTTCCTTCCTGTCTCTCTCCCCATCTCCTTTACTCCTCTTCCTTCCTGTCTCTCTCTCCTCCATCTCTCCTTTACTCTCTTCCTTCCTGTCTCTCTCTCATCTCCATCTCTTCCTTTATTTCTCTCTTGTCTCTCTTCCTTCCTGTCTCCTCCTCTGTCTTTCCTTTACTCTTCCTTCCTGTCTTCTTCCTCTGTATCTCCTGATCTCTTCCTTCCATCTCCTTTGCTCTCTTCCTTCCTGTCTCTCTCCTCCATCTCTCCTTTACTCTCTTCCTTCCTGTCTCTCTCTGTCTCCATCTTCCTCTGTCTTTTTTACTCTCTTCCTTCTGTCTCTCTCTCCTCTGTCTCTCCTTCCTTCTTCCTTCCTGTCTCTCTCCTCCATCTCTCCTTACTTCTTCCTTCTGTCTCCCTCTCCTCCATCTCTCCTTTACTCTCTTCTTCTGTCTCTCTCTCCATCCATCTCATTTATTTCTTCCTTCCTGTCTCTCTCCTCCATCTCTCCTTTACTCTCTCTTCCTTCCTGTCTCTCCTCCATCTCTCCTTTACTCTCTTCCTTCCTTTGTCTCTCTCCCCATCTCTCCTTATCTCTCTTCCTTCTGTCTCTCTCTCCTCTGTCATCTCCTTTACTTTCTCTTCCTTCCTGTCTCTCTCTCCTCCATCTCCTTTGCTCTCTTCCTTCCTAATATCCTTTCTCCTTCCATCTCTCCTTTACTCTTCTTCCTTCCTGTCTCTCTCCTCTATCTCTCTTCTCCATCTCCTCTTCCTTCCTCATCTCTCTTCTCCTCCATCTCCTTTACTCTCTTCCTTCCTGTCTCTCCCTCCATCTACTCCTTTACTCTCTTCCTTCCTGTCTCCTCTCTTGTCTCCTCCATCTCTCCTTTATTTCTTCCTTCCTGTCTCTCTCCTCTGTCTCTCCCTTTACTTCCTCTCTTCATGCCTGTCTCTCTCCTCCATCTCTCCTTTTACTCTCTTCCTTCCTGTCTCTCTCTCCTCCATCTCTCCTTCTCTCTTCCTTCCTGTCTCTCTCTCCTCTGTCTCCTTTACTCTCTTCCTTCCTGTCTCTCTCTCCTCCATCTCTCCTTTACTCCTCTTCCTTCCTGTCTCTCTCTCTCCTGTCATCTCCTTTACTCTCTTCCTCCCTGTCTCTCTCCTCTGTCTCCTTTACTCTCTTTCCTTCCTGTCTCTCTCCTCCATCTCTCCTTTACTCTCTTCCTTCCTGTCTCTCTCCTCCATCTCTCCTTTACTCTCTTCCTTCCTGTCTCTCTCTCTCTCCTCCATCTCTCCTTTACTCTCTTCCTTCTGTCTCTCTCTCCTCCATCTCTCCTTTACTCTCTTCCTTCCTGTCTCTCTCTCCCCATCTCTCCTTTACTCTCTTCTTCCTTCCTCCATCTCTCCTTCTCTCTCCTTCCTGTCCCTCTCTCCATCTCTCCTTCTTCTCTTCCTTCCTGTCTCTCTCTCCATCTCTCCTTTACTCTCTTCCTTCCTGTCTCTCTCTCTCCTCCTCCTTTACTCTTCCTTCCTCTCTTTTCCATATCTCCTTCCCTTCCTCTTCCCTCTCTCCTCCATCTCTCCTTTACTCTCCTCTTTCCTTCCTGTCTCTCTCTCCTCCATCTTTCCTTTTTACTCTCTCCTTCCTGTCTCTCTCTCTCCATCTCTCCTTTTTCTCTTCCTTCCTGTCTCTCTCTCCTCCATCTCTCTCCTTTACTCTCTTCCTTCCTGTCTCTCCTCCTCCATCTCTCCTTTCTCTTCCTTCCTGTCTCTCTCTCCTCCATCTCTCCTTTTACTCTCTCCTCTTCCTTCCTGTCTCTCTCTCCTCCATCTCTCCTTTACTCTCTTCCTTCCTGTCTCTCTCTCCTCCATCTCTATATTACTCTCTTCCTGTCTCTCTCTCTCCTCCATCTCTCCTTTACTCTTCCTTCCTGTCTCTCTCCTCCATCTCTCATTTACTCTCTTCCTGTCTCTCTCTCCTCCATCTCTCCTTTACTCTCTTCCTTCCTGTCTCTCTCCCTCCATCTCTCTCCTTTACTCTCTTCCTTCCTGTCTCTCTCTCCTCCATCTCTCCTTTACTCTCTTCCTTCCTGTCTCTCTCCTCCATCTCTCCTTTTACTCTCTTCCTTCCCTGTCTCTCTCTCCTCCATCTCTCCTTTACTCTCTTCCTTCCTGTCTATCTCCTCCATCTCTCCTTTCTCTTCCTTCCTGTCTCTCTCTCCTCCATCTCTCCTTTACTCTCTTCCTTCCCCTGTCTCTCTCCTCCATCTCTCCTTGACTCTATTCCTTCCTGTCTCTCTCTCTCTCCATCTCTTTCCTTTACTCTCTTCCTTCCTGTCTCTCTCTCCTCCATCTCTCCTTTACTCTCTTCCTCCCCTGTCTCTCTCTCTCCTCCATCTCTCCTTTACTCTCTTCCTTCCTGTCTCTCTCCTCCATCTCTCCTTTACTCTCTTCCTTCCTGTCTCTCTCTCCTCCATCTCTCCTTTACTCTCTTCCTTCCTGTCTCTCTCATCCATCTCTCCTTTACTCTCTTCCTTCCTGTCTCTCTCTCCTCCATCTCTCCTTTACTCTCTTCCTTCCTGTCTCTCTCCTCCATCTCTCCTTTACTCTCTTCCTTCCTGTCTCTCTCTCCTCCATCTCTATATTTACTCTCTTCCTGTCTCTCTCTCTCCTCCATCTCTCCTTTACTCTCTTCCTTCCTGTCTCTCTCCTCCATCTCTCCTTTACTCTCTTCCTTCCTGTCTCTCTCCTCCATCTCTCCTTTACTCTCTTCCTTCCTGTCTCTCTCTCTCCTCCATCTCTCCTTTACTCTCTTCCTTCCTGTCTCTCTCTCTCCTCCATCTCTCATTTACTCTCTTCCTTCCTGTCTCTCTCTCCTCCATCTCTCCTTTACTCTCTTCCTTCCTGTCTCTCTCTCCTCTGTCTCTCCTTTACTCTCTTCCTTCCTGTCTCTCTCCTCTGTCTCTCCTTTACTCTCTTCCTTCCTGTCTCTCTCTCCTCCATCTCTCCTTTACTCTCTTCCTTCCTCTCTCCTCCATCTCTCCTTTACTCTCTTCCTTCCTGTCTCTCTCCTCCATCTCTCCTTTACTCTCTTCCTTCCTGTCTCTCTCTCCTCCATCTCTCCTTTACTCTCTTCCATTCCTGTCTCTCCTTCCTCCATCTCTCCTTTACTCTCTTCCTTCCTGTCTCTCTCTCCTCCATCTCTCCTTTGCTCTCTTCCTGCTCTCTCCCTCTCCTCCATCTCTCCTTTACTCTCTTCCTTCCTTGTCTCTCTCCTCCATCTCTCCTTTACTCTCTTCCTTCATCTCTCATCCTTTCTCTCCTTTGTCTGTTCCTGCCTCTCTCCTTTATTTCTTCTCTTCCTTCCTGTCTCTCTCCTCCATCTCTCCTTTACTCTCTCTTCTTCCTGTCTCTCTCCTCCATCTCTCCTTTACTCTCTTCCTTCCTGTCTCTCTCCTCCATCTCTCCTTTACTCTCTTCCTTCCTGTCTCTCTCTCCTCCATCTCTCCTTCCTCTCCTTCTTCTGTATCTCTCCTCCATCTCTCCTTCTCTCTTCCTTCCTGTCTCTCTCCTCTGTCTCCATCTCTCCTTTACTCTCCTCCATCTCCTGTCTCTCTCTCCTCCATCTCTCCTTTCCATCTCTCTTCCTTCCTGTCTATCTCCTCCATCTCCTTCCCTCTCTTCCTTCCTGTCTCTCTCTCCTCCATCTCTCCTTTACTCTCTTCCTTCCCTGTCTCTCTCCTCCATCTCTCTCCTTTACTCTCTTCCTTCCTGTCTCTCTCTCCTCCATCTCTCCTTTACTCTCTTCCTGTCTCTCTCTCTCCTCCCATCTCTCCTTTACTCTCTCTTCCTTCCTGTCTCTCTCTCCTCCATCTCTCCTTTACTCTCTTCCTTCCCTGTCTCTCTCTCCTCCATCTCTCCTTCCTCTCTTCCTTCCTGTCTATCTCCTCCATCTCTCCTTTACTCTCTTCCTTCCTGTCTCTCTCTCTCCTCCATCTCTCCTTTCTCTCTTCCTTCCTGTCCTCTCCTCCATCTCTCCTTGACTCTATTCCTTCCTGTCTCTCTCTCTCCTCCATCTCTCCTTTACTCTCTTCCTTCCTGTCTCTCTCTCCTCCATCTCTCCTTTACTCTCTTCCTCCCTGTCTCTCTCTCTCCTCCATCTCTCCTTTACTCTCTTCCTTCCTGTCTCTCTCTCCTCCATCTCTCCTTTACTCTCTTCCTTCCTGTCTCTCTCTCCTCCATCTCTCCTTTACTCTTCCTTCCTGTCTCTCTCCTCCATCTCTCCTTTACTCTCTTCCTTCCTGTCTCTCTCTCCTCCATCTCTCCTTTACTCTCTTCCTTCCTGTCTCTCTCCTCCATCTCTCCTTTACTCTCTTCCTTCCTGTCTCTCTCTCCTCCATCTCTATATTTACTCTCTTCCTGTCTCTCTCTCTCCTCCATCTCCTTTACTCTCTTCCTTCCTGTCTCTCTCCTCCATCTCTCCTTTACTCTCTTCCTTCCTGTCTCTCTCTCTCCTCCATCTCTCCTTTACTCTCTTCCTTCCTGTCTCTCTCTCTCCTCCATCTCTCCTTTACTCTCTTCCTTCCTGTCTCTCTCTCCTCCATCTCTCCTTTACTCTCTTCCTTCCTGTCTCTCTCCTCCATCTCTCCTTTACTCTCTTCCTTCCTGTCTCTCTCTCCTCCATCTCTCCTTTACTCTCTTCCTTCCTGTCTCTCTCCTCCATCTCTCCTTTACTCTCTTCCTTCCTGTCTCTCTCTCCTCCATCTCTCCTTTACTCTCTTCCTTCCTCTCTCCTCCATCTCTCCTTTACTCTCTTCCTTCCTGTCTCTCTCCTCCATCTCTCCTTTACTCTCTTCCTTCCTGTCTCTCTCTCCTCCATCTCTCCTTTACTCTCTTCATTCCTGTCTCTCTCCTCCATCTCTCCTTTACTCTCTTCCTTCCTGTCTCTCTCTCCTCCATCTCTCCTTTACTCTCTTCCTGTCTCTCCCTCTCCTCCATCTCTCCTTTACTCTCTTCCTTCCTGTCTCTCTCCTCCATCTCTCCTTTACTCTCTTCCTTCCTCTCTCATCCATCTCTCCTTTACTCTGTTCCTGCCTCTCTCCTTTACTCTCTTCCTTCCTGTCTCTCTCCTCCATCTCTCCTTTACTCTCTTCCTTCCTGTCTCTCTCCTCCATCTCTCCTTTACTCTCTTCCTTCCTGTCTCTCTCCTCCATCTCTCCTTTACTCTCTTCCTTCCTGTCTCTCTCTCCTCCATCTCTCCTTTACTCTCTTCCTTCCTGTCTATCTCTCCTCCATCTCTCCTTTACTCTCTTCCTTCCTGTCTCTCTCTCCTCCATCTCTCCTTTACTCTCTTCCTTCCTGTCTCTCTCTCCTCCATCTCTCCTTTACTCTCTTCCTTCCTGTCTATCTCCTCCATCTCTCCTTTACTCTCTTCCTTCCTGTCTCTCTCTCCTCCATCTCTCCTTTACTCTCTTCCTTCCTGTCTCTCTCACCTCCATCTCTCATTTGCTCTCTTCCTTCCTGTCTCTCTCTCCTCCATCTCTATTTGCTCTCTTCCTTCCTGTCTCTCTCCTCCATCTCTCCTTTACTCTCTTCCTTCCTGTCTCTCTCCTCCATCTCTCCATCTCTTCCTTCCTGTCTCTCTCCTCCATCTCTCCTTGACTGTCTTCCTTCCTGTCTCTCTCTCTCCTCCATCTCTCCTTTACTCTCTTCCTTCCTGTCTCTCTCTCCTCCATCTCTCCTTTACTCTCTTCCTTCCTGTCTCTCTCCTCCATCTCTCCTTTACTCTCTTCCTTCCTGTCTCTCTCTCCTCCATCTCTCCTTTACTCTCTTCCTTCCTGTCTCTCTCTCCTCCATCTCTCCTTTACTCTCTTCCTTCCTGTCTCTCTCCTCCATCTCTCCTTTACTCTCTTCCTTCCTGTCTCTCTCCTCCATCTCTCCTTTACTCTCTTCCTTCCTGTCTCTCTCTCCTCCATCTCTCCTTTACTCTCTTCCTTCCTGTCTCTTCTCTCCTCCATCTCTCCTTTACTCTCTTCCTTCCTGTCTCTCTCCTCCATCTCTCCTTTACTCTCTTCCTTCCTGTCTCTCTCTCCTCCATCTCTCCTTTACTCTCTTCCTTCCTGTCTCTCTCTCCTCCATCTCTCCTTTACTCTCTTCCTTCCTGTCTCTCTCTCCTCCATCTCTCCTTTACTCTCTTCCTTCCTGTCTCTCTCTCCTCCATCTCTCCTTTACTCTCTTCCTTCCTGTCTCTCTCCTCTGTCTCTCCTTTACTCTCTTCCTTCCTGTCTCTCTCTCCTCCATCTCTCCTTTACTCTCTTCCTTCCTGTCTCTCTCCTCCATCTCTCCTTTACTCTCTTCCTTCCTGTCTCTCTCTCCTCCATCTCTCCTTTACTCTCTTCCTTCCTGTCTCTCTCCTCCATCTCTCCTTTACTCTCTTCCTTCCTGTCTCTCTCTCCTCCATCTCTCCTTTACTCTCTTCCTTCCTGTCTCTCTCCTCCATCTCTCCTTTACTCTCTTCCTTCCTGTCTCTCTCTCTCCTCCATCTCTCCTTTACTCTCTTCCTTCCTGTCTCTCTCTCTCCTCCATCTCTCCTTTACTCTCTTCCTTCCCTGTCTCTCTTTCCTCCATCTCTCCTTTACTCTCTTCCTTCCTGTCTCTCTCTCCTCCATCTCTTTGCTCTCTTCCTTCCTGTCTCTCTCCTCCATCTCTCCTTT
>NC_068440.1:44177653-44202653 GCF_023373465.1 Oncorhynchus keta | reverse complement strand
GTCACCACTATAACCCAATAGAGCCACCACAGCACTGATCAGTCACCACTATAACCCAATAGAGCCACCACAGCACTGATCAGTCACCGCTATAACCAAATAGAGCCACCACAGCACTGATCAGTCACCGCTATAACCCAATAGAGCCACCACAGCACTGATCAGTCACCGCTATAACCCAATAGAGCCACCACAGCACTGATCAGTCACCACTATAACCCAATAGAGCCACCACAGCACTGATCAGTCACCACTATAACCCAATAGAGCCACCACAGCACTGATCAGTCACCACTATAACCCAATAGAGCCACCACAGCACTGATCAGTCACCGCTATAACCCAATAGAGCCACCACAGCACTGATCAGTCACCACTATAACCCAATAGAGCCACCACAGCACTGATCAGTCACCACTATAACCCAATAGAGCCACCACAGCACTGATCAGTCACCACTATAACCCAATAGAGCCACCACAGCACTGATCAGTCACCACTATAACCAATAGAGCCACCACAGCACTGATCAGTCAGCACTATAACCCAATAGAGCCACCACAGCACTGATCAGTCACCACTATAACCCAATAGAGCCACCACAGCACTGATCAGTCACCACTATAACCCAATAGAGCCACCACAGCACTGATCAGTCACCACTATAACCAATAGAGCCACCACAGCACTCATCAGTCAGCACTATAACCCAATAGAGCCACCACAGCACTGATCAGTCACCACTATAACCCAATAGAGCCACCACAGCACTGATCAGTCACCACTATAACCCAATAGAGCCACCACAGCACTGATCAGTCACCACTATAACCCAATAGAGCCACCACAGCACTGATCAGTCACCACTATAACCCAATAGAGCCACCACAGCACTGATCAGTCACCCCTATAACCCAATAGAGCCACCACAGCACTGATCAGTCACCACTATAACCCAATAGAGCCACCACAGCACTGATCAGTCACCACTATAACCCAATAGAGCCACCACAGCACTGATCAGTCACCACTATAACGCAATAGAGCCACCACAGCACTGATCAGTCACCACTATAACCCAATAGAGCCACCACAGCACTGATCAGTCACCACTATAACCCAATAGAGCCACCACAGCACTGATCAGTCACCACTATAACCCAATAGAGCCACCACAGCACTGATCAGTCACCACTATAACCCAATAGAGCCACCACAGCACTGATCAGTCACCACTATAACCCAATAGAGCCACCACAGCACTGATCAGTCACCACTATAACCCAATAGAGCCACCACAGCACTGATCAGTCACCGCTATAACCCAATAGAGCCACCACAGCACTGATCAGTCACCACTATAACCCAATAGAGCCACCACAGCACTGATCAGTCACCACTATAACCCAATAGAGCCACCACAGCACTGATCAGTCACCGCTATAACCCAATAGAGCCACCACAGCACTGATCAGTCACCACTATAACGCAATAGAGCCACCACAGCACTGATCAGTCACCACTATAACCCAATAGAGCCACCACAGCACTGATCAGTCACCACTATAACCCAATAGAGCCACCACAGCACTGATCAGTCACCACTATAACCCAATAGAGCCACCACAGCACTGATCAGTCACCACTATAACCCAATAGAGCCACCACAGCACTGATCAGTCACCACTATAACCCAATAGAGCCACCACAGCACTGATCAGTCACCACTATAACCCAATAGAGCCACCACAGCACTGATCAGTCACCGCTATAACCCAATAGAGCCACCACAGCACTGATCAGTCACCGCTATAACCCAATAGAGCCACCACAGCACTGATCAGTCACCGCTATAACCCAGTAGGAGCCACCACAGCACTGATCAGTCACCACTATAACCCAATAGAGCCACCACAGCACTGAGGTCACCACTATAACCCAATAGAGCCACCACAGCACTGATCAGTCACCACTATAACCCAATAGAGCCACCACAGCACTGATCAGTCACCACTATAACCCAATAGAGCCACCACAGCACTGATCAGTCACCGCTATAACCCAATAGAGCCACCACAGCACTGATCAGTCACCGCTATAACCCAATAGAGCCACCACAGCACTGTCAGTTACCATCTATAACCCAATAGAGCCACCACAGCACTGATCAGTCACCACTATAACCCAATAGAGCCACCACAGCACTGATCAGTCACCTCAGCACTATAACCCAATAGAGCCACCACAGCACTGATCAGTCACCGCTATAACCCAATAGAGCCACCACAGCACTGATCAGTCACCACTATAACCCAATAGAGCCACCACAGCACTGATCAGTCACCGCTATAACCCAATAGAGCCACCACAGCACTGATCAGTCACCGCTATAACCCAATAGAGCCACCACAGCACTGATCAGTCACCGCTATAACCCAATAGAGCCACCACAGCACTGATCAGTCACCGCTATAACCCAATAGAGCCACCACAGCACTGATCAGTCACCACTATAACCCAATAGAGCCACCACAGCACTGATCAGTCACCGCTATAACCCAATAGAGCCACCACAGCACTGATCAGTCACCACTATAACCCAATAGAGCCACCACAGCACTGATCAGTCACCGCTATAACCCAATAGAGCCACCACAGCACTGATCAGTCACCACTATAACCCAATAGAGCCACCACAGCACTGATCAGTCACCGCTATAACCCAATAAGGCCACCACAGCACTGATCAGTCACCGCTATAACCCAATAAGGCCACCACAGCACTGATCAGTCACCGCTATAACCCAATAGAGCCACCACAGCACTGATCAGTCACCGCTATAACCCAATAGAGCCACCACAGCACTGATCAGTCACCACTATAACCCAATAGAGCCACCACAGCACTGATCAGTCACCGCTATAACCCAATAGAGCCACCACAGCACTGATCAGTCACCACTATAACCCAATAGAGCCACCACAGCACTGATCAGTCACCACTATAACCCAATAGAGCCACCACAGCACTGATCAGTCACCACTATAACCCAATAGAGCCACCACAGCACTGATCAGTCACCACTATAACCCAATAGAGCCACCACAGCACTGATCAGTCACCACTATAACCCAATAGAGCCACCACAGCACTGATCAGTCACCACTATAACCCAATAGAGCCACCACAGCACTGATCAGTCACCACTATAACCCAATAGAGCCACCACAGCACTGATCAGTCACCACTATAACCCAATAGAGCCACCACAGCACTGATCAGTCACCACTATAACCCAATAGAGCCACCACAGCACTGATCAGTCACCACTATAACCCAATAGAGCCACCACAGCACTGATCAGTCACCGCTATAACCCAATAGAGCCACCACAGCACTGATCAGTCACCACTATAACCCAATAGAGCCACCACAGCACTGATCAGTCACCACTATAACCCAATAGAGCCACCACAGCACTGATCAGTCACCACTATAACCCAATAGAGCCACCACAGCACTGATCAGTCACCACTATAACCCAATAGAGTCCACCACAGCACTAATCAGTCACCAGTATAACCCAATAGAGCCACCACAGCACTGATCAGTCACCACTATAACCCAATAGAGCCACCACAGCACTGATCAGTCACCACTATAACCCAATAGAGCCACCACAGCACTGATCAGTCACAGCACCACCCAGCACTGATCAGTCACCACTATAACCCAATAGAGCCACCACAGCAGCTGATGTCTGGGGTTTCAGTCATCCTGTCTGAAGTAACACTAGGTTTACCATCTCTGTCGGAAGTAACAGTGTTTCGTGTAGGTTTACCATAACAGTGTTTCGTAGGTTTACCATCTCTGAGCCACCACAGCACTGATCAGTCACCACTATAACCCAGGTTTACCAGCGTGTAGGTTTACCATCTCTGTCGGGTAACAAGTAACAGTGTTTCGTGTAGGTTTACCATCTCTGTCTCTGTTTCGTGTAGGTTTACCATCTCTGTCGGAAGTAACAGTGTTTCGTGTAGGTTTACCATCTCTGTCGGCGTCGGAAGTAACAGTGTTTCGTGTAGGTTTACCATCTCTGTCGGCGTCGGAAGTAACAGTGTTTCGTGTAGGTTTACCATCTCTGTCGGCGTCGGAAGTAACAGTGTTTCGTGTAGGTTTACCATCTCTGTCGGCGTCGGAAGTAACAGTGTTTCGTGTAGGTTTACCATCTCTGTCGGCGTCGGAAGTAACAGTGTTTCGTGTAGGTTTACCATCTCTGTCGGCGTCGGAAGTAACAGTGATTTACCATCTCTGTCGGCCGGAAGTAACAGTGTTTTACCATCTCTGTCGGCGTCGGAAGTAACAGTGTTTCGTGTAGATTTACCATCTCTGTCGGCGTCAGAGATTTAAGTAACAGTGTTTCGTGTAGGTTTACCATCTCTGTCGGCGTCAGAAGTAACAGTGTTTCGTGTAGGTTTACCATCTCTGTCGGCGTCGGAAGTAACAGTGTTTCGTGTAGGTTTACCCAGCCAGGCGTGAGGTTTTGGGAACTGTAACATCTCTCTCAGACAAGGGGACATCGATCAATACATTTGGCTCCGTTTACTCTCAGATTCGTAAAATGCTAATTAGCATCAAAGTAGACATCTTGCAAAACTACAACTCTAGCTGACACCTTTGCTAACAGGTATTGTATCCATTTAAAATGTGTCCAAGACAGCTCACATAAATTGTAAATGTAAGTCAATTTAACAAATGTATTAATTACAAAATGTTGCTAGCATTGGATGTTTAATCCAGAGATGATTAGCTTTGTCTCTATTGTTCTTATACAGATCATCATGGTATTTTTTAGTTCTGTATGATAGCCACATTAGCAGCTAATTAGCATTTCATTGTACAGGCAAATATATTGATAAAAGTCACCTTGTCTGAGAGAGATTTTTCACAGTTATCAAAACGTCACGCCAGGATAAGCCTACACTAAACACAGCCATTATTTTAGGTGTTTCTATGTGAAACAACTGGAACCATTTCCTTGTTTTGACTGCTAGGTTTTCTGGGTATTCCATTCATCCATAGGAGCCATTCATCTTTTTATTTTACCTTTATTTAACTAGGGAAGTCAGTTAATAAGAACAAATTCTTATTTACAATGATGGCCTACCCCGGCCAAACCCTAACCTAACCCGGACGACACTGGGACAATTGTGCTCCGCCCTGTGGGACTCCCAATCACGGCCGGATGTGATACAGCCTGGAATCAAACCAGGGACTGTAGTGACGCCTCTTCCACTGAGATGCAGTGCCTTAGACCGCTGTGCCTCGCTTTGTGAGGCATTGGAATTCCTCGCTGGTCTTTATGGTTGAATACGTGTTGGAAATTCCCTGCTCGACTGAGGGACCAGATAATTGTATGTGTGCGATACAGAGATGAGGTCATTCAAAAAATCATGTTAATCATTAATTAATCATTGTTCCACTTATTGTGGAAGTTGTTAAGATAATTGTTTATTTTAGAATTTATTTAGGCTTGCCACAACTAAGGGGTTGAAAACTTATTTACTTAAGACATTTCAGATTTTAATAGTTAATTTCTTTGTAAAAAAAATATTTGAAAGCATTATTCCACTTTGATATTATGTGGAATTCGGCCAATGATTCGACTTCATTATGGGGTATTTTGTAGGTCACACTGACAACAACAAAATATGAACAAATGTTTGAATCCTTTCTGGAAACACTGTGTCTTCTGTTTGACACAACCAATTCAGGATGGACAGGAGAAGATATCAGATCTCTGTACGATTGGTTCCTGTCTAGATGCCAGTGATCGACAGATGACCGGGTTCAAACCCAAGCAACTTCAACTTCTCCTGAGGGAATCCATCTAGTTGATCTCACCAACCCTTTACACCAAGCAACTTCAACTTCTCCTGAGGGAATCCATCTTGTTGACCGGGAACAGAATGACAGAAGACAAAAAATACATTACAATAATAAATAAAAACCTGAAATGTAATTTCAGCGAATGATGGACCTCCCCCTGATCTAGAACTTTGAGAGGGGTCAAGGGAACGACGAATATGTCGGTGTGGAGCTGGCGAGGGCGATGGTTGATAGAGGGCCCACGGCACTCTGACTACTTATTTCTGGCGGGTTTATCTGTCACCCATGTTGATTCCATTAGCGGCCGGGCTGACAGGGAGCTGCTGGGACTACTGTACCCCTAGGAACTATCTGTCTCATGTTAGAGAGAGAGAGAAGGAGAGAGGGAGAGAGAGAGAGAGAGAGAGAGAGAGAGAGAGAGAGAGAGAGAGAGAGAGAGAGGGAGACAGCTAAGGAAATAGAATGAGAGAGGGAGAGAGGGGGAATAAAGAGAGAGAGAGACAGCTAAGAAAAGAGAGAGAAAGATAGAGAGAGAGACAGAGAGAGAGAGACAGAGAGAGACAGAGAGAGAAAAAAGAGAGAGAGAGACAGAGAGAGAATAAAGAGAGAGAGAGAGAGAGAGAGAGAGAGAGAGAGAGAGAGAGAGAGAGAGAGAGACAGAGAGAGAATAAAGAGAGAGAGAGAGAGAGAGAGAGACAGAGAGAGACAGAGAGAAAGAGAGAGAGCGTGAAAGTGAGAGAGAGAGGATATCAACAAATTGAAGTTACTGACATTTCATAATATATTTCACCTGTCCAATCACCTCACTCATGTGTTGTTCCCTCTGTGACAGAGAACAGAGGGGAACGATGGGAACAGAGGGGAACAGAGGGGAACGATGGGAACAGAGGGGAACAGAGGGGAACAATGGGAACAGAGGGGAACAGAGGGGAACAATGGGAACAGAGGGGAACAGAGGGGAACAATGGGAACAGAGGGGAACAGAGGGGAACAATGGGAACAGAGGGGAACAGAGGGGAACGATGGGAACAGAGGGGAACAGAGGGGAACGATGGGAACAGAGGGGAACAGAGGGGAACAATGGGAACAGAGGGGAACAGAGGGGAACAATGGGAACAGAGGGGAACAGAGGGGAACAGAGGGGAACAGAGGGGAACAGAGGGGAACAATGGGAACAGAGGGGAACAGAGGGGAACAATGGGAACAGAGGGGAACAGAGGGGAACAGATGGAACAATGGGAACAGAGGGGGGGAACAGAGGGGAACAGAGGGGAAAGAACAGAGGGGAACAGAGGGGAACAATGGGAACAGAGGGGAACAGAGGAGAACAATGGGAACAGAGGGGAACAGAGGGGAACAATGGGAACAGAGGGGAACAATGGGAACAGAGGGGAACAGAGGGGAACGATGGGAACAGAAGGGAACATGGGAACAGAGGGGAACGATGGGAACAGAGGGGAACAGAGGGGAACAATGGGAACAGAGGGGAACAGAGGGGAACAATGGGAACAGAGGGGAACAATGGGAACAGAGGGGAACAGAGGGGAACGATGGGAACAGAAGGGAACATGGGAACAGAGGGGAACGATGGGAACAGAGGGGAACATGGGGAACAGAGGGGAACAGAGGGGAACAGAGGGGAACAGAGGGGAACGATGGGAACAGAGGGGAACAATGGGAACAGAGGGGAACAGAGGGGAACAGAGGGGAACAGAGGGGAACAGAGGGGAACAGAGGGGAACAATGGGAACAGAGGGGAACAGAGGGGAACAGATGGGAACAGAGGGGAACAGAGGGGAACAATGGGAACAGAGGGGAACAGAGGGGAACGATGGGAACAGAGGGGAACAGAGGGGAACAATGGGAACAGAGGGGAACAGAGGGGAACAGAGGGGAACAGAAGGGAACAGATGGGAACAGAGGGGAACAGAGGGGAACAGAGGGGAACAATGGGAACAGAGGGGGGGAACAGAGGGGGAACAGAGGGGAACAGAGGGGAACAATGGGAACAGAGGGGAACAATGGGAACAGAGGGGAACAGAGGGGAACAGAGGGGAACAATGGGAACAGAGGGGAACAGAGGGGAACAGAGGGGAACAGAGGGGGGGAACAGAGGGGAACAGAGGGGAACAGAGGGGAACAATGGGAACAGAGGGGAACAGAGGGGAACAGATGGGAACAGAGGGGAACAGAGGGGAACAATGGGAACAGAGGGGAACAGAGGGGAACAGAGGGGAACAATGGGAACAGAGGGAACATGGGAACAGATGGGAACAGACGGGAACAGAGGGGAACAGAGGGGAACAGAGGGGAACAGGGAACAGAGGGGAACAGAGGGGAACAGAGGGGAACAGAGGGAACAGAGGGGAACAGAGGGGAACAAAGGGAACATGGGAACAGAGGGAACAGAGGGGAACAAGGGGAACAGAGGGGAACAGAGGGGAACAGAGGGGAAACAGAACAGAGGGGAACAGAGGGGAACAAAGGGGAACAATGGGAACAGAGGGGAACATGGGGAACAGAGGGGAACAATGGGAAGAGGGGAACAGGGGAAACATGGGAACAGAGGGGAACAGAGGGGAACAGAGGGGAACAGAGGGGAACAGAGGGGAACATGAGGGGAACAGAGGGGAACATGGGAACAGAGGGGAACATGGGAACAGAGGGGAACAGAGGGGAACAGAGGGGAACAGAGGGGAACATGGGAACAGAGGGGAACAGAGGGGAACATGGGAACAGAGGGGAACAGAGGGGGACATGGGAACAGAGGGGAACAGATGGGAACAGAGGGGAACAGAGGGGAACATGAGAACAGAGGGGAACAGAGGGGAACAGAGGGGAACAGAGGGGAACAGGGGAACAGAGGGGAACATGGGAACAGAGGGGAACAGAGGGGAACAGAGGGGAACAGAGGGGAACATGGGAACAGAGGGGAACAGAGGGGAACATGAGAACAGAGGGGAACATGAGAACAGAGGGGAACAGAGGGGAACAGAGGGGAACATGGGAACAGAGGGGAACATGAGAACAGAGGGGAACAGAGGGGAACATGGGAACAGAGGGGAACATGGGAACAGAGGGGAACAGAGGGGAACAGAGGGGAACAGAGGGGAACATGGGAACAGAGGGGAACAGAGGGGAACATGGGAACAGAGGGGAACAGAGGGGAACATGAGAACAGAGGGGAACATGAGAACAGAGGGGAACAGAGGGGAACATGGGGAACAGAGGGGAACAGAGGGGAACATGGGAACAGAGGGGAACAGAGGGGAACAAAGGGGAACATGGGAACAGAGGGGAACATGGGAACAGAGGGGAACATGGGAACAGAGGGGAACAGAGGGGAACAGAGGGGAACATGGGGGAACAGAGGGGAACAGAGGGGAACAGAGGGGAACAGAGGGGAACATGGGAACAGAGGGGAACAGAGGGGAACAGAGGGGAACAGAGGGGAACATGGGAACAGAGGGGAACAGATGGGAACATGGGAACAGAGGGGAACAGAGGGGAACAGAGGGGAACAGAGGGGAACATGAGAACAGAGGGGAACAGAGGGGAACAGAGGGGAACATGGGAACAGAGGGGAACAGAGGGGAACAGAGGGGAACATGGGAACAGAGGGGAACAGAGGGGAACATGGGAACAGAGGGGAACAGAGGGGAACAGAGGGGAACATGGGAACAGAGGGGAACAGAGGGGGAACAGAGGGGAACAGAGGGGAACATGGGAACAGAGGGGAACAGAGGGGAACAGAGGGGAACAGAGGGGAACAGAGGGGAACAGAGGGGAACATGGGAACAGAGGGGAACAGAGGGGAACAGAGGGGAACATGGGAACAGAGGGGAACAGAGGGGAACAGAGGGGAACAGAGGGGAACATGGGAACAGAGGGGAACAGAGGGGAACAGAGGGGAACAGAGGGGAACAGAGGAGAATGATGGTCTGCATCGTCGACCTGAAGCCTCCAGGACCAGAACACCAGCTGCTCACACCTCTGCTGCTTGCTTCCTCTCTTCATCCTCTTCATCTCTCACTTCCCCCAGGGATGAACAGGTGACCTCTCCTGAGGGCCCGTTTTTACACCCTTCACTTCCTCCCCCTTCATCCCCATATCTCCATCTCTATGGTTCCCGGACCCCATCCTAATTGGGAGAAGTGAGCCAGTCACAAAGAAGGAGGGCAAGGACATCTGTCCTCTGAGCCTCGGGCACAAACTAAAAACAAAACACAGAAAGGATGGAAGACAAGAAGAAATACAAAGAAAAACTATGTTAGAGAGTCTCTCCTCTCTTCCCACCTGTCCATAGACTTTGTAACTGATCTCCACTTTTCTGGTGATTTCACCACTACTATGGTAGTTGTTGACAGATTCTCTAAATCCTGCCTTTTCTTCCCTCTCTCTGGGTCTGCCTACCTCTTTCTGGGTCTGGCTACCTCTCTCTGGGTCTGCCTACCTCTCTCTGGGTCTGCCTACCTCTCTCTGGTCTGCCTACCTCTCTCTGGGTCTGCCTACCTCTCCGGGTCTGCCTACCTCTCTCTGGGTCTGCCTACCCTCTGGGTCTGACTACCTCTCTCTGGGTCTGCATTACCTCTCTGGGTCTGCATACCTCCTCTGGGTCTGCCTACCTCTCTCTGGGTCTGCCTACCTCTCTCTGGGTCTGCCTACCTCTCTCTGGGTCTGCCTACCTCTCTGGGTCTGCCTACCTCTCTCCTGGGTCTGCCTACCTCTCTCCGGGTCTGCCTACCTCTCTCCGGGTCTGCCTTACCTCTCTCTGGGTCTGCATACCTTCTCTGGGTCTGCATATACCTCTGGGTCTGCATACCTCTGGGTCTGCATACACTCTCTCTGGGTCTGCATACTTCTCTGGGTCTGCCTACCTCTCTCTGGGGTCTGCCTACCTCTCTCCGGGTCTGCCTACCTCTCTCCGGGTCTGCCTACCTCTCTGGGTCTGCCTACCTCTCTCTGGTCTGCCTACCTCCTCTGGGTCTGCCTACCTCTCTGGGTCTGCTTAATGACCTGGGTCTGCTTACCTATCTCTGGGTCTGCCTACCTCTCTCTGGGTCTGCCTATCTCTGGGTCTGCCTACCTCTCTGGGTCTGCCTACCTCTCCGGTCTGCCTACCTCTCTCCGGGTCTGCCTCTCTCTCCGGGTCTGCCTCATCTCTCTGGGTCTGCATACCTCTCCTGGGTCTGCCTACCTCTCTCCGGGTCTGCTTCACTACCTCTCTCCGGGTCTGCCTACCTCTCTCCGGGTCTGCCTACCTCTCTCCGGGTCTGCTCTACTTCTCTCTGGGTCTGCCTACCTCCGGGTCTGCCTACCTCTCTCCGGGTCTGCCTACCTCTCTGGGTCTGCCTACCTCTCCTGGTCTCTCTCCGGGTCTGCCTACCTCTCCGGGTCTGCCTACCTCTCTCTGGGTCTGCCTACCTCTCTCTGGGTCTGCCTGGGTCTGCCATCTTTATAGAACTACAGTCTCCGGGTCTCCCATAAACACATCTTTATAGAACTACAGTCCGGGTCTTTAAACAAATCATTATAGAACTACAGTCTATACCCATAAACAAATCATTATGAATCCACAGAACTACAGTCTATACTCCTTAAACAAAGCATTATAGGTCTATGCCCATAAACAAATCTAGAACTACAGTCTATACCATAAACAAATCATTATCTCCCATAAACAGTCATTATAGAACTACAGTCTATACACTATACCCATAAACAAATCATTATAGAACTACAGTCTATACCCTTAAACAAATAATTATAGAACTACAGTCTATACAGTCTATACCCTTAAACAAATAATTATAGAACTACAGTAAACAAATCATTATAGAACTACAGTCTATACCTCTTAAACAAATCATTATAGAACTACAGTCTATACAGTCTATACCTTAAACAAATCATTATAGAACTACAGTCTATACCCATAAACAAATCATTATAGAACTACAGTCTATACAGTCTATACACTTAAACAAATCATTATAGAAACAATACCCATAAACAACCATTATAGAACTACAGTCTATACAGTCTATACCCTTAAACAAATCATTATAGAACTACAGTCTATACAGTCTATAAATAAACAAATCATTATAGAACTACAGTCTATACCCATAAAAACAAATCATTATAGAACTACAGTCTATACAGTCTATACCCTTAAACAAATCATTATAGAACTAAGAACAGTCTATACCTATAAACAAATCATTATAAACAAAATCATTATAGAACTACAGTCTATACAGTCTATACCTTAAACAAATCATTATAGAACTACAGTCTATACAGTCCATACCCATAAACAAAATCATTATAGAACTACAGTCTATACCCCTTAAACAAATCATTATAGAACTACAGTCTATACAGTCTATACCCATAAACAAATCATTATAGAACTACAGTCTATACAGTCTATACCCTTAAAACAAATATTATAGAACTACAGTCTATACAGTCTATACCCTTAAAACAAATCATTATAGAACTACAGTCTATACAGTCTATACCCTTAAACAAATATTATAGAACTACAGTCTATAAATTTTTAAACAAATCATTAAAGAAACGACAGTCTATACAGTCTATACCCATAAACAAATCATTATAGAACTACAGTCTATACCCTTAAACAAATCATTATAGAACTACAGTCTATGCTGTGCCCATACCCTTAAACAAATCTAGAACTACAGTCTATATAGTCATAAACAAATCATTATAGAACTACAGTCTATAGAACAGTCTATACAGTCTTAAACAAATCATTATAGAACTACAGTCTATACCCTTAAACAAATCATTATAGAACTACAGTCTATAACAGTCTATACCCTTTAAACAAATAATTATAGAACCAGCCCATAACAGTCTATACTCCCTTAAACAAATCATTAAAGAACTACAGTCTATACAGTCTATACCTTAAACAAATCATTATAGAACTACAGTCTATACAGTCTATACCCTTTAAACAAATCATTATAGAACTACAGAATATATACCTCCATAAACGCGAACCTCTATACCCATAAAACAAATCATTATAGAACTACAGTCTATATAGTCTATAACTACAGTCTTAAACAAATCCTTAAACAAATCATTATAGAACTACAGTCTATACCCTTAAACAAATCATTATAGAACTACAGTCTATACAGTCTATACCCATAAACAAATAACATAGAACTACAGTCTATACAGTCTATACCCTTAAACAAATCATTATAGAACTACAGTCTATACCTATACCATAAACAAATAATTATAGAACTACAGTCTATACAGTCTATACCTTAAACAAATCATTATAGAACTACAGTCTATACAGTCTATACCCATATAAACAAATCATTATAGAACTACAGTCTATACAGTCTATACCCATAAACAAATCATTATAGAACTACAGTCTGAGTGAATACCCATAAACAAATCATTATAGAACTACAGTCTATACCCATAAACAAATCATTATAGAACTATACAGTCTATACCCTTAAACAAATCATTATAGAACTACAGTCTATACAGTCTATACCTTAAACAAATCATTATAGAACTACAGTCTATACCTATAAACAAATCATTATAGAACTACAGTCTATACAGTCTATACCTTAAACAAATCATTATAGAACTACAGTCTATACAGTCTATACCCAATTTTAAACAAACTCATTATAGAACTACAGTCTATACCCATAAACAAATCATTATAGAACTACAGTCTATACAGTCTATACTCCATAAACAAATCATTATAGAACTACAGTCTATACCCTTACAAATCATTATACCCCTTAAACAAATTATAGAACTACAGTCTATACTATATTCCTTAAACAAATCATTATAGAACTACAGTCTATACCCATAAACAAATCATTATAGAACTACAGTCTATACAGTCTATACCCTTAAAACAAATCATTATAGAACTACAGTCTATACAGTCTATACCTTAAACAAATCATTATAGAACTACAGTCTATACAGTCTATACCTTAACAAATCATTATAGAACTACAGTCTATACAGTCTATACCCTTTAAACAAATCATTATAGAACTACAGTCTATACCCATAAACAAATCATTATAGAACTACAGTCTATACAGTCTATACCATAAACAAATCATTATAGAACTACAGTCTATACAGTCTATACCCTTAAACAAATCATTATAGAACTACAGTCTATACAGTCTATACCCTTAAACAAATCATTATAGAACTACAGTCTATACAGTCTATACCATAAACAAATCATTATAGAACTACAGTCTATACAGTCTATACAAATCATTAAACAAATACATTATAGAACCCTAAACAAATCATTATAGAACAGTCTATACCCTTAAACAAATCATTATAGAACTACAGTCTATACAGTCTATACCCTTAAACAAATCATTATAGAACTACAGTCTATACCCATAAACAAATCATTATAGAACTACAGTCATTATATACAGTCTATACCTCCATAAACAAATCATTATAGAACTACAGTCTATACAGTCTATACCCTTAAACAAATCATTATAGAACTACAGTCTATACCCATAAACAAATAATTATAGAACTACAGTCTATACAGTCAGCCAATACCCTTAAAATTATAGAAACAGTCACCCATAAACAAATCATTATAGAACTGCAGTCTATACAGTCTATACCCAAAAACAAATCATTATAGAACTACAGTCTATACAGTCTATACCCATAAACAAATCATTATAGAACTACAGTATATACAGTCTATACCCTTAAACAAATCATTATAGAACTACAGTCTATACAGTCTAAACCCATTATAAACAAATACCCATAAACAAATCATTATAGAACTACAGTCTATACAGTCTATACCCCTTAAACAAATCATTATAGAACTACAGTCTATACCCATAAACAAATCATTATAGAACTACAGTCTATACAGTCTATACCCTTAAACAAATCATTATAGAACTACAGTCTATACCCTTAAACAAATCATTATAGAACAGTCTATAGAACTACATCATTATAGAACTACAGTCTACTACAGTCTATACCCATAAACAAATCATTATAGAACTACAGTCTATACCCTTAAACAAATCATTATAGAACTACAGTCAATACAGTCTATACCCTTAAACAAATCATTATAGAACTACAGTCTATACCCTTAAACAAATCATTATAGAACTACAGTCTATACAGTCTATACCCATAAACAAATCATTATAGAACTACAGTCTATACCCATAAACAAATCATTATAGAACTACAGTCTATACACCATTATAGAACTACAGTCTTTAAACAAATCATTATAGAACTAAACAGTCTAATAAACAAATCATTATAGAACTACAGTCTATACCCATAAACAAATCATTATAGAACTACAGTCTATACAGTCTATACCCATAAACAAATCATTATAGAACTACAGTCTATACAGTCTATACCCATAAACAAATCATTATAGAACTACAGTCTATACAGTCTATACCCATAAACAAATCATTATAGAACTACAGTCTATACCCTTAAACAAATCATTATAGAACTACAGTCCATACAGTCTATACCAATAAACAAATCATTATAGAACTACAGTCTATACAGTCTATACCCATAAACAAATCATTATAGAACTACAGTCTATACAGTCTATACCCATAAACAAATCATTATAGAACTACAGTCAATACAGTCTATACCCTTAAACAAATCATTATAGAACTACAGTCTATACCCTTAAACAAATCATTATAGAACTACAGTCTATACAGTCTATACCCTTAAACAAATCATTATAGAACTACAGTCTATACAGTCTATACCCATAAACAAATCATTATAGAACTACAGTCTATACCCTTAAACAAATCATTATAGAACTACAGTCTATACAGTCTATACCATAAACAAATCATTATAGAACTACAGTCTATACAGTCTATACCTTAAACAAATCATTATAGAACTACAGTCTATACCCTTAAACAAATTATTATAGAACTACAGTCTATACAGTCTATACACTTAAACAAATCATTATAGAACTACAGTCTATACCCATAAACAAATCATTATAGAACTATAGTCTATACAGTCTATACCCTTAAACAAATCATTATAGAACTACAGTCTATACAGTCTATACCCATAAACAAATCATTATAGAACTACAGTCTATACAGTCTATACCCTTAAACAAATCATTATAGAACTACAGTCTATACAGTCTATACCCTTAAACAAATCATTATAGAACTACAGTCTATACAGTCTAAACAAATCATTATAGAACTACAGTCTATACAGTCTATACCCTTAAACAAATCATTATAGAACTACAGTCTATACAGTCTATACCCATAAACAAATCATTATAGAACTACAGTATATACAGTCTATACCCTTAAACAAATCATTATAGAACTACAGTCTATACAGTCTATACCCATAAACAAATCATTATAGAACTACAGTCTATACAGTCTATACCCTTAAACAAATCATTATAGAACTACAGTCTATACCCTTAAACAAATCATTATAGAACTACAGTCTATACAGTCTATACCCTTAAACAAATCATTATAGAACTACAGTCTATACCCTTAAACAAATCATTATAGAACTACAGTCTATACCCATAAACAAATCATTATAGAACTACAGTCTATACAGTCTATACCCTTAAACAAATCATTATAGAACTACAGTCTAGAATACAGTCTATACCCTTAAACAAATCATTATAGAACTACAGTCTATACAGTCTATACCCATAAACAAATCATTATAGAACTACAGTCTATACCCTTAAACAAATCATTATAGAACTATACAGTCTATACCCTTAAACAAATCATTATAGAACTACAGTCTATACCCTTAAACAAATCATTATAGAACTACAGTCTATACAGTCTATACCCTTAAACAAATCATTATAGAACTACAGTCTATACAGTCTATACCCTTAAACAAATCATTATAGAACTATACCCTTAAACAGTCTATACAGTCTATACCCATAAACAAATCATTATAGAACTACAGTCTATACCCTTAAACAAATCATTATAGAACTACAGTCCATACAGTCTATACCCTTAAACAAATCATTATAGAACTACAGTCTACAGTCTATACCCTTAAACAAATCATTATAGAACTACAGTCTATACAGTCTATACCCATAAACAAATCATTATAGAACTACAGTCTATACAGTCTATACCCTTAAACAAATCATTATAGAACTACAGTCTATACCCTTAAACAAATCATTATAGAACTACAGTCTATACAGTCTATACCCTTAAACAAATCATTATAGAACTACAGTCTATACCCTTAAACAAATCATTATACTACAGTCTATACCCATAAACAAATCATTATAGAACTACAGTCTATACCCTTAAACAAATCATTATAGAACTACAGTCTATACAGTCTATACCCATAAACAAATCATTATAGAACTACAGTCTATAAACAAATCTATACTACAGTCACCTTTAAACAAATCATTATAGAAACAGTCTATACAGTCTATACCCATAAACAAATCTTTATAGAACTACAGTCTATACAGTCTATACCCATAAAACAAATCATTATAGAACTACAGTCTATACCCTTAAACCAAATCATTATAGAACTACAGTCTATACCCATAAACAAATCATTATAGAACTACAGTCAATACAGTCTATACCTATAAACAAATCATTATAGAACTACAGTCTATACAGTCTACCATAAACAAATCATTATAGAACTACAGTCTATACAGTCTATACCCCAAGCCAAATCATTATGAGACTACGAGTCTATACAGTCCTATACCCTTAAACAAATCATTATAGAACTGCAGTCTATACCCATAAACAAATCATTTATGATACAGTCTCATACATAAACACATCTTTATAGAACTACAGTCTATACAGTCTATACCCATAAACAAATCATTATAGAACTACAATTCCTATACCCATAAACAAATCATTATAGAACTACAGTCTATACAGTCTAACCCTTAAACAAATCATTATAGAACTACAGTCTATACAGTCTATAACTCTTAAACAAATCATTATAGAACTACAGTCTATACCCTTAAACAAATCATTATAGAACTGCAGTCTATACAGTCTATACCCTTAAACAAATCATTATAGAACTACAGTCTATACAGTCTATACCCTTAAACAAATCATTATAGAACTACAGTCTATACCCTTAAACAAATCATTATAGAACTACAGTCTATACCCATAAACAAATCATTATAGAACTACAGTCTATACAGTCTATACACTTAAACAAATCATTATAGAACTACAGTCTATACCCTTAAACAAATCATTATAGAACTACAGTCTATACAGTCTATACCCATAAACAAATCATTATAGAACTACAGTCTATACCCTTAAACAAATCATTATAGAACTACAGTCTATACCCTTAAACAAATCATTATAGAACTACAGTCTATACAGTCTATACCCATAAACAAATCATTATAGAACTACAGTCTATACCCTTAAGCAAATCATTCAGAACTACAGTCTATACAGTCATACCCTTAAACAAATAATTATAGAACTACAGTCTACCAAGGTCTATACCCATAAACAAATCATTCATAGAACTACAGTCTATGCCCTTAAACAAATCATTATAAGACTGGTCCTATACGGTCTATGACCCTTAAACAAATCATTATAGAACTACAGTCTATACCCTTAAACAAATCATTATAGAACTACAGTCTATACAGTCTATACCCATAAACAAATCATTATAGAACTACAGTCTATACAGTCTATACCCTTAAACAAATCATTATAGAACTCCACAGTCTATACCCATAAACAAATCATTATAGAACTACAGTCTATACAGTCTATACCCTTAAACAAATAATTATAGAACTACAGTCTATACAAAACAACCATTATAGAACTCAGTCTATACCCTTAAACAAATCATTATAGAACTACAGTCTATACAGTCTATACCCTTAAACAAATCATTATAGAACTACAGTCTATACAGTCTATACCCTTAAACAAATCATTATAGAACTACAGTCTATACCCTTAAAACAAATCATTATAGAACTACAGTCTATACCCATAAACAAATCATTATAGAACTACAGTCTATACAGTCTATACCCTTAAACAAATCATTATAGAACTACAGTCTATACTCCTTAAACAAATCATTATAGAACTACAGTCTATACAGTCTATACCCATAAACAAATCATTATAGAACTACAGTCTATACCCTTAAACAAATCATTATAGAACTACAGTCTATACCCTTAAACAAATCATTATAGAACTACAGTCTATACAGTCTATACCCATAAACAAATCATTATAGAACTACAGTCTATATTTTTTAAACAAATCATTATAGAACTGCAGTCTATACAGTCTATACCCATATACAAATCATTATAGAACTACAGTCTATACCCTTAAACAAATCATTATAGAACTACAGTCTATACAGTCTATACCCTTAAACAAATCATTATAGAACTACAGTCTATACAGTCTATACCTTAAACAAATCATTATAGAACTGCAGTCTATACCTCTTAAACAAATCATTATAGAACTACAGTCTATACAGTCTATACCCTTAAACAAATCATTATAGAACTACAGTCTATACAGTCTATACCCTTAAACAAATCATTATAGAACTACAGTCTATACCCTTAAACAAATCATTATAGAACTACAGTCTATACAGTCTATACCCTTAAACAAATCATTATAGAACTACAGTCTATACCCTTAAACAAATCATTATAGAACTACAGTCTATACCCTTATACAAATCATTATAGAACTACAGTCTATACAGTCTATACCCTTAAACAAATCATTATAGGACTACAGTCTATACAGTCTATACCCTTAAACAAATCATTATAGAACTACAGTCTATACCCTTAAACAAATCATTATAGAACTACAGTCTATACCCATAAACAAATCATTATAGAACTACAGTCTATACAGTCTATACCCTTAAACAAATCATTATAGAACTACAGTCTATACCCTTAAACAAATCATTATAGAACTACAGTCTATACAGTCTATACCCATAAACAAATCATTATAGAACTACAGTCTATACCCTTAAACAAATCATTATAGAACTACAGTCTATACCCTTAAACAAATCATTATAGAACTACAGTCTATACAGTCTATACCCATAAACAAATCATTATAGAACTACAGTCTATACCCTTAAACAAATCATTATAGAACTGCAGTCTATACAGTCTATACCCATATACAAATCATTATAGAACTACAGTCTATACCCTTAAACAAATCATTATAGAACTACAGTCTATACAGTCTATACCCTTAAACAAATCATTATAGAACTACAGTCTATACAGTCTATACCCTTAAACAAATCATTATAGAACTGCAGTCTATACCCTTAAACAAATCATTATAGAACTACAGTCTATACAGTCTATACCCTTAAACAAATCATTATAGAACTACAGTCTATACAGTCTATACCCTTAAACAAATCATTATAGAACTACAGTCTATACCCTTAAACAAATCATTATAGAACTACAGTCTATACAGTCTATACCCTTAAACAAATCATTATAGAACTACAGTCTATACCCTTAAACAAATCATTATAGAACTACAGTCTATACCCATAAACAAATCATTATAGAACTACAGTCTATACAGTCTATACCCTTAAACAAATCATTATAGGACTACAGTCTATACAGTCTATACCCATAAACAAATCATTATAGAGTCTATACCCTTAAACAAATCATTATAGAACTACAGTCTATACCCATAAACAAATCATTATAGAACTACACTACAGTCTATACAGTCTATACCCTTAAACAAATCATTATAGAACTACAGTCTATACAGTCTATACCTTTAAACAAATCATTATAGAACTACAGTCTATACCTTAAACAAATCATTATAGAACTACAGTCTATACCCATAAACAAATCATTATAGAACTACAGTCTATACAGTCTATACCCATAAACAAATCATTATAGAACTACAGTCTATACCCTTAAACAAATCATTATAGAACTGCAGTCTATACAGTCTATACCCATAAACAAATCATTATAGAACTACAGTCTATACAGTCTATACCCTTAAACAAATCATTATAGAACTACAGTCTATACAGTCTATACCCATAAACAAATCATTATAGAACTACAGTCTATACCCATAAACAAATCATTATAGAACTACAGTCTATACAGTCTATACCCATAAACAAATCATTATAGAACTGCAGTCTATACACTATACCCTTAAACAAATCATTTATAGAACTACAGTCTATACAGTCTATACCCTTAAACAAATCATTATAGAACTGCAGTCTATACCCTTAAATCATTATAGAACTACAGTCTATACCCATAAACAAATCATTATAGAACTACAGTCTATACCCTTAAACAAATCATTATAGAACTACAGTCTATACAGTCTATACCCTTAAACAAATCATTATAGAACTACAGTCTATACCCTTAAACAAATCATTATAGAACTACAGTCTATACAGTCTATTTAAACAAATCATTATAGAACTACAGTCTATACAGTCTATACCCTTAAACAAATCATTATAGAAACTACAGTCTATACCCATAAACAAATCATTATAGAACTACAGTCTATACCCTTAAACAAATCATTATAGACAGTCTATACCTTAAACAAATCATTATAGAACTACAGTCTATACCCTTAAACAAATCATTATAGAACTACAGTCTATACCTATACCCATAAACAAATCATTATAGAACTGCAGTCTATACAGTCTATACCCTTAAACAAATCATTATAGAACTACAGTCTATACAGTCTATACCCTTAAACAAATCATTATAGAACTACAGTCTATACAAGTCTATACCCATAAACAAATCATTATAGAACTACAGCAGTCTATACCCATAAACAAATCATTATAGAACTACAGTCTATACCCTTAAACACATCTTTATAGAACTACAGTCTATACAGTCTATACCCATAAACAAATCATTATAGAACTACAGTCTATACCCATAAACAAATCATTATAGAACTACAGTCTATACAGTCTATACCCTTAAACAAATCATTATAGAACTACAGTCTATACAGTCTATACCCTTAAACAAATCATTATAGAACTACAGTCTATACCCATAAACAAATCATTATAGAACTACAGTCTATACCCATAAACAAATCATTATAGAACTACAGTCTATACCCTTACATTATAGAACTACAGTCTATACCCATACAAATCATTATAGAACTACAGTCTATACAGTCTATACCCTTAAACAAATCATTATAGAACTACAGTCTATACAGTCTATACCCATAAACAAATCATTATAGAACTACAGTCTATACAGTCTATACCCTTAAACAAATCATTATAGAACTACAGCAGTCTATACCCTTAAACAAATCATTATAGAACTGCAGTCTAACATAAACAAATCATTATAGAACTACAGTCTATACCCATAAACACATCTTTATAGAACTACAGTCTATACAGTCTATACCCTTAAACAAATCATTATAGAACTACAGTCTATACCCTTAAACAAATCATTATAGAACTACAGTCTATACAGTCTATACCCTTAAACAAATAATTATAGAACTACAGTCTATACAGTCTATACATAAACAAATCATTATAGAACTACAGTCTATACTTAAACAAATCATTATAGAACTACAGTCTATACAGTCTATACCCATAAACAAATCATTACAGTACAGTCTATACCCATAAACAAATCATTATAGGACTACAGTCTATACAGTCTATACCCATAAACAAATCATTATAGAACTACAGTCTATACAGTCTATACCCTTAAACAAATCATTATAGAACTACAGTCTATACCCATAAACAAATCATTATAGAACTACAGTCTATACAGTCTATACCCTTAAACAATCATTATAGAACTACAGTCTATACCCTTAAACAAATCATTATAGAACTACAGTCTATACAGTCTATACCCATAAACAAATCATTATAGAACTACAGTCTATACCCTTAAAACAAATCATTATAGAACTACAGTCTATACTATACTCCTTAAACAAATCATTATAGAACTACAGTCTATACAGTCCTATACCCATAAACAAATCAGTATAGAACTGACAGTCTATACAGTCTATACCCTTAAACAAATCATTATAGAACTACAGTCTATACCTATAAACAAATCATTATAGAACTACAGTCTATACAGTCTATACCCTTAAACAAATCATTATAGAACTACAGTCTATACAGTCTATACCCTTAAACAAATCATTATAGAACTACAGATACCCATAAACAAATCATTATAGAACTACAGTCTATACCTATTAAACAAATCATTATAGAACTACAGTCTATACAGTCCATTAAACAAATCATTATAGAACTGCAGTCTATACCCTTAAACAAATCATTATAGAACTACAGTCTATACAGTCTATACCCTTAAACAAATCATTATAGAACTACAGTCTATATACAGTCTATACCCTTAAACAAATCATTATAGAACTACAGTCTATACCTATGAAGCAAATCATTATAGAACTACAGTCTACATAGTCTATACCCTTAAGCAAATAATTATCGAACTACAGTCTATACAGTCTATACCCTTAAACAAATCATTATAGAACTACAGTCTATACAGTCTATACCCTTAAACAAATCATTATAGAACTACAGTCTATACAGTCTATACCCTTAAACAAATCAGTATAGAACTACAGTCTATACAGTCTATACCCTTAAACAAATCATTATAGAACTACAGTCTATACCTCATAAACAAATCATTATAGAACTACAGTCTATACAGTCTATACCCTTAAACAAATCATTATAGAACTACAGTCTATACAGTCTATACCCTTAAACAAATCATTATAGAACTACAGTCTATACCCATAAACAAATCATTATAGAACTACAGTCTATACAGTCTATACCCATAAACAAATCATTATAGAACTACAGTCTATACAGTCTATACCCTTAAACAAATCATTATAGAACTACAGTCTATACCCATAAACAAATCATTATAGAACTACAGTCTATACAGTCTATACCCATAAACAAATCATTATAGAACTACAGTCTATACTCCTTAAACAAATCATTATAGAACTACAGTCTATACAGTCTATACCCTTAAACAAATCATTATAGAACTACAGTCTATACCTCTTAAACAAATCATTATAGAACTACAGTCTATACAGTCTATACCCTTAAACAAATCATTATAGAACTACAGTCTATACAGTCTATACCCTTAAACAAATCAGTATAGAACTACAGTCTATACAGTCTATACCCATAAACAAATCATTATAGAACTACAGTCTATACCCATAAACAAATCATTATAGAACTACAGTCTATACAGTCTATACCCTTAAACAAATCATTATAGAACTACAGTCTATACCCATAAACAAATCATTATAGAACTACAGTCTATACAGTCTATACCCATAAACAAATCATTATAGAACTACAGTCTATACAGTCTATACCCATAAACAAATCATTATAGAACTACAGTCTATACAGTCTATACCCATAAACAAATCATTATAGAACTACAGTCTATACCCTTAAACAAATCATTATAGAACTACAGTCTATACAGTCTATACCCATAAACAAATCATTATAGAACTACAGTCTATACAGTCTATACCCTTAAACAAATCATTATAGAACTACAGTCTATACAGTCTATACCCTTAAACAAATAATTATAGAACTACAGTCTATACAGTCTATACCCATAAACAAATCATTATAGAACTACAGTCTATACCCATAAACAAATCATTATAGAACTGCAGTCTATACAGTCTATACCTCTTAAACAAATCATTATAGAACTACAGTCTATACAGTCTATACCCTTAAACAAATCATTAT
>NC_068440.1:44137730-44177553 GCF_023373465.1 Oncorhynchus keta | reverse complement strand
ACTAGCACAAAATTCAAATTAAATTACTAAAAATATTTAATTTTCAAGAAATCACAAGTGCAACATAGTTAAACACAGCTTTGTTGTTAATCCACCTGGCGTGTCAGAGTTCAAAAAGCTTTTCGGCGAAAGCATACCAAGCGTTTATGTAAGGGAATACCCCCCTGTATTGGACAAAAATGAATGGCATGTCATTGGCATCGGACAAACCATATACACATTGGCCAATACCACCCAATTCGGCGTTGATTCATGCAAAGTGTATTGCAAATGCCATATGGTAATTGCCAGTTGTAACACTTTAAAAATTCAACAGGGGGCAAATGCGCTCCACCGGGGTTTTTCATATTGGAGATGTAACCCAAATTAATGTCCAAAAGTAAAATTTTGAAAAAATGAACTTTTTTTCAAAAACTTATCACCCCTAAAAAAGTGCTTTCTGGACCGTTTTTCGAAATTCTTTCGATTTTTTGTCAATTACACATGTGTAAGAACTGTATGAATATACTTTTGTCCAATTTTATTATCATAATTTTTTTTTTTTTTATATGCGCATAAGGAATATGTTTTGTCCAATTCCAATATGATTTCATAGGAAGTCAAAGTCAAAAGTCAAAAATGTCAAAATTTTGTAAAAACTTCACACACCCATAAAAAAGTGCTTTCTGGACCGTTTTTCGAAATTCTTTCGATTTTTTGTCAATTACACATATGTAAGAACTGTATGAATATACTTTTGTCCAATTTTATTATCATAATTTTTTTTTTTTTTTTTTACATGCGCATAAGGAATATGTTTTGTCCAATTCCAATATGATTTCATAGGAAGTCAAAAGTCAAAAGTCAAAAATGTCAAAATTTTGTAAAAACTTCACACACCCTTAAAAAGTGCTTTCTGGACCGTTTTTGAAATTCTTTCATTTTTTTGTCAATTACACATGTGTAAGAACTGTATGAATATACTTTTGTCCAATTTTATTATCATATTTTTTATATATTTTTTAAATTGTGCATAAGGATTTTTTTGTGGGCCAAATGACGTAAGAAATTTGACATGCTCAAAATCCTGCAGAAATGCAAAATTGACTGGCCTGATGAACTCGGGATGGCCGGGCAGTGATAGTTGTTCCTTTCCATCACTCGTTGTGTTGACTTCATCATGTCCATTTTGTGATGTTTTTTCACTATATAATCATATTGCAAGTGCACGTGCATTTGCAATATGTTTCAATGTGCATTTACCATATGAAATTTGACCTTGCTCAAAAATGCAAAATTGACTGGTCTGATGAACACAGGATGGCCGAGCAGTGATAGTTGTACATTTCCATCACTCGTTGTGTTGATTTCATCATCTCCGTTAGGTGATGTTTTTACACTATAGAATCATATTGCAAATGCACGTGCATTGTTGTGCAACTGGTAACCCAAAAATAAAAATATGGTTGTAAATGCATTTACCGGTCATTCTGATATTAATGCTCGCTATGGGAACACAGGATGGCCGGGCAGTGATAGTTGTACATTTCCATCACTCGTTGTGTTGATTTCATCATGTCCATTAGGTGATGTTTTTACACTATAGAATCATATTGCAAGTGCGCGCGCATTTGCAATATGTTTCAATGTGCATTTACCATATGAAATTTGACATGCTCAAAAATGCAAAATTGACTGGTCTGATGGACACAGGATGGCCGAGCAGTGATAGTTGTACATTTCCATCACTCGTTGTGTTGATTTCATCATGTCCATTAGGTGATGTTTTTTCACTATAGAATCATATTGCAAGTGCGCGCGCATTTGCAATATGTTTCAATGTGCATTTACCATATGAAATTTGACATGCTCAAAAATGCAAAATTGACTGGTCTGATGAACACAGGATGGCTGAGCAGTGATAGTTGTACATTTCCATCACCTGTTGTGTTGATTTCATCATGTCCATTTGTTTATGTTTTCTCACTTTTGCAAAGTCACTGTGCATTTGCAATATGGTTCAATGGGCAGGTACCATCACGAATTTGTCATGCTATAAAAATCCTGCAGGAATGTGAAATTGACTGGTCTGATGAACACAGGATGGCCGAGCAGTGATAGTTGTACATTTCCATCACTTGTTGTGTTGATTTCATCATGTCCATTAGGTGATGTTTTTCACTATAGAATCATATTGCAAATGCACGTGCATTGTTGTGCAACTGGTAACCCAAAAATTAAAATATGGTTGTAAATGCATTTACCGGGACTCCTATTATCCATGCCCGCTATGGGAGTACCCTACTACGGCCCTCTATCTATGGGGGCAGTCCTGAGTGCTTTATGGACTGTTTAAAATATTCTGATGGATACGCATGTTGTGCAACTGGTGATTGAAAATAGGCACCTGGTAACCCAAAAATGAAAATATGGTTGTGAATGCATTTACCGGTCATTCTGATATTAATGCCCGCTATGGGAACACAGGATGGCCGAGCAGTGATAGTTGTACATTTCCATCACTCGTTGTGTTGATTTCATCATGTCCATTAGGTGATGTTTTTACACTATAGAATCATATTGCAAGTGCGCGCGCATTTGCAATATGTTTCAATGTGCATTTACCATATGAAATTTGAAATGCTCAAAAATGCAAAATTGACTGGTCTGATGGACACAGGATGGCCGAGCAGTGATAGTTGTACATTTCCATCACTCGTTGTGTTGATTTCATCATGTCCATTAGGTGATGTTTTTCACTATAGAATCATATTGCAAATGCACGTGCATTGTTGTGCAACTGGTAACCAAAAATAAAAATATGGTTGTAAATGCATTTCGGTCATTCAAAATTGACTGGTCTGATGGGAACACAGGATGGCCGGGCAGTGATAGTTGTACATTTCCATCACTCGTTGTGTTGATTTCATCATGTCCATTAGGTGATGTTTTTACACTATAGAATCATATTGCAAGTGCGCGCATTTGCAATATGTTTCAATGTGCATTTACCATATGAAATTTGACATGCTCAAAAATGCAAAATTGACTGGTCTGATGGACACAGGATGGCCGAGCAGTGATAGTTGTACATTTCCATCACTCGTTGTGTTGATTTCATCATGTCCATTAGGTGATGTTTTTACACTATAGAATCATATTGCAAGTGCACGCGCATTTGCAATATGTTTCAATGTGCATTTACCATATGAAATTTGAAATGCTCAAAAATGCAAAATTGACTGGTCTGATGGACACAGGATGGCCGAGCAGTGATAGTTGTACATTTCCATCACTCGTTGTGTTGATTTCATCATGTCCATTAGGTGATGTTTTTACACTATAGAATCATATTGCAAGTGCGCGCGCATTTGCAATATGTTTCAATGTGCATTTACCATATGAAATTTGACATGCTCAAAAATGCAAAATTGACTGGTCTGATGGACACAGGATGGCCGAGCAGTGATAGTTGTACATTTCCATCACTCGTTGTGTTGATTTCATCATGTCCATTAGGTGATGTTTTTTCACTATAGAATCATATTGCAAATGCACGTGCATTGTTGTGCAACTGGTAACCCAAAAATAAAAATATGGTTGTAAATGCATTTACCGGTCATTCTGATATTAATGCTCGCTATGGGAACACAGGATGGCCGGGCAGTGATAGTTGTACATTTCCATCACTCGTTGTGTTGATTTCATCATGTCCATTAGGTGATGTTTTTACACTATAGAATCATATTGCAAGTGCGCGCGCATTTGCAATATGTTTCAATGTGCATTTACCATATGAAATTTGACATGCTCAAAAATGCAAAATTGACTGGTCTGATGGACACAGGATGGCCGAGCAGTGATAGTTGTACATTTCCATCACTCGTTGTGTTGATTTCATCATGTCCATTAGGTGATGTTTTTTCACTATAGAATCATATTGCAAATGCACGTGCATTGTTGTGCAACTGGTAACCCAAAAATAAAAATATGGTTGTAAATGCATTTACCGGTCATGCTGATATTAATGCTCGCTATGGGAACACAGGATGGCCGGGCAGTGATAGTTGTACATTTCCATCACTCGTTGTGTTGATTTCATCATGTCCATTAGGTGATGTTTTACACTATAGAATCATATTGCAAGTGCGCGCATTTGCAATATGTTTCAATGTGCATTTACCATATGAAATTTGACATGCTCAAAAATGCAAAATTGACTGGTCTGATGGACACAGGATGGCCGAGCAGTGATAGTTGTACATTTCCATCACTCGTTGTGTTGATTTCATCATGTCCATTAGGTGATGTTTTTCACTATAGAATCATATTGCAAATGCACGTGCATTGTTGTGCAACTGGTAACCCAAAAATAAAAATATGGTTGTAAATGCATTTACCGGTCATTCTGATATTAATGCTCGCTATGGGAACACAGGATGGCCGGGCAGTGATAGTTGTACATTTCCATCACTCGTTGTGTTGATTTCATCATGTCCATTAGGTGATGTTTTTACACTATAGAATCATATTGCAAGTGCGCGCGCATTTTGCAATATGTTTCAATGTGCATTTACCATATGAAATTTGACATGCTCAAAAATGCAAAATTGACTGGTCTGATGGACACAGGATGGCCGAGCAGTGATAGTTGTACATTTCCATCACTCTTTGTGTTGATTTCATCATGTCCATTTGTTTATGTTTTTCACTTTTGCAAAGTCACTGTGCATTTGCAATATGGTTCAATGTGCATTTACCATCACGAAATTTGTCATGCTCAAAAATCCTGCAGGAAAAATTGACTGGCCTGATGAACACAGGATGGCCTGGCAGTGATAGTTGTACATTTCCATCACTCGTTGTGTTGATTTCATCATGTCCATTAGGTGATGTTTTTACACTATAGAATCATATTGCAAGTGCGCGCGCATTTGCAATATGTTTCAATGTGCATTTACCATATGAAATTTGACATGCTCAAAAATGCAAAATTGACTGGTCTGATGGACACAGGATGGCCGAGCAGTGATAGTTGTACATTTCCATCACTCGTTGTGTTGATTTCATCATGTCCATTAGGTGATGTTTTTACACTATAGAATCATATTGCAAGTGCGCGTGCATTTGCAATATGTTAAAAATATGCATTTACCATATGAAATTTGACATGCTCAAAAATGCAAAATTGACTGGTCTGATGGACACAGGATGGCCGAGCAGTGATAGTTGTACATTTCCATCACTCGTTGTGTTGATTTCATCATGTCCATTAGGTGATGTTTTTACACTATAGAATCATATTGCAAGTGCGCGCGCATTTGCAATATGTTTCAATGTGCATTTACCATATGAAATTTGACATGCTCAAAAATGCAAAATTGACTGGTCTGATGGACACAGGATGGCCGAGCAGTGATAGTTGTACATTTCCATCACTCGTTGTGTTGATTTCATCATGTCCATTAGGTGATGTTTTTACACTATAGAATCATATTGCAAGTGCGCGCGCATTTGCAATATGTTTCAATGTGCATTTACCATATGAAATTTGACATGCTCAAAAATGCAAAATTGACTGGTCTGATGAACACAGGATGGCTGAGCAGTGATAGTTGTACATTTCCATCACTCGTTGTGTTGATTTCATCATGTCCATTTGTTTATGTTTTCTCACTTTTGCAAAGTCACTGTGCATTTGCAATATGGTTCAATGGGCAGGTACCATCACGAATTTGTCATGCTATAAAAATCCTGCAGGAATGTGAAATTGACTGGCCCGATGAACTCGGGATAGCTGGGCAGTGATTCTGGTTCATCTCCATGGCTCGTTAGGGTTGATTTCAGAATGTCACTTTTGGTGATGGTCCCTCTCCGTTTAAACATATTGCTAATGTACAAAAGTCAACTAGCAAGTCAGTGTCCATCAGTCAATTAGATGTCATTTTGACACCAAACTGATACCAATTGACACCAAACCCACTTTTTCCAACTCATTTAGAAGCCAACTATCATATATGTCAGAGCAGGCCCATAATTCACAGCGCCTTTAGTTTAAAACATAATAAAAACGTAAAACACATAGTTACGTTCTAGCTGCGGGTCCAGGTCAGACATTATGTGAAGGCCTATGTGAGGCGACCCCGAATCCCGAGTTTCGGCTCGATAGGTCCTTCGGTGCCCGAGTAAAACCCTAATTGGTGCTGAAAATCCACTTTTTCCATGCCTTGCTATGGGGTCCTTGAATGAGCTATCGGACCGAAACGTTGGGGTCCGTCTCTATGGGCCGAGCCGGTTCCAATGCACCTAGTCTTGTGTCTCTGAGACTTTTCTAAATGTCGCCATTTTCGTAATGGTCAAAATGAATTGAAATCATTGCAAATGTACGAGGCTATTTCTCGGTCCGAGAACCTTCTAGAGCCACCTAACTCACCACGCACTATCGACCCGAGGTCTAGAACAGGTTTCTAAAGTTTCGGAACTCTAGGTCTGACGGTTCTTTTTTAGCTCGAACAAAGCTAACTATTGGAGGCACTGTCTGTCTCTACAACCCCCAATACGTCCCTCCTTCCAAGTTGTGTGTCTGTGTGATTTAGTTTTCCTTTGAAATTTTATGGGAAAAATGACTGATTTACAGTTCATGGGGGTTGCCTAATCACACATATGAAGTTTTGGACAGATCTGACTTTTTAACCCCTCGAAACAGCCCCTGAGACACCAATTAAGGCACTTCCGGTTGGCACAGGAAGCTATAAGTCAACACATATCCTCACTGGGCTATGCTTTTACAGAATCCTGTGTTTTAAGTCCTTACGTTAAGAATTGACTGATTTACACAGGGTTGAATGCACTATGTCTATCAAACTGCAGGCAGGTAATGGAAAAACACTTTTAGGGTGATTTTAACCACTTCCGGTTGGTCCAGGAAGCCTAGAATCAACACAGGTAGACCTCATACTGGCCTGATGGACTGTTATCAAAGACAGGTTCATACGGCATTCATAACCCATATAGACTTCAGGTTGAATTTAGGGGTGCAGGCAATGTATTCCTATGGGGAGAGAAGTCAATGCAAACTATTTGAAGTAAACACCTTCTTTTAACTATTAAGGGTTAATGCCACACGGTCAACGTTAGGCTTGCACGGATCGGAAGGACCTTAGGAACGTACCTGAGGTCGAATTGTGCTTCTCACCCTAACGGTTCTCTCACTGTCACCCAAAAGCAAATGGCGTTGTGGGGCAGGCTTCATTTTGGGCCTACTTTTCTAATGGTCGCTGCGCTCAGACCGAGCGAGCTACGGTCAAGCGGGATATCTCGTTGAACTCGGCACGGCCTAGAGATTATGTTTATGCCATTGCCTGCTCTCTGTGTCTTTGAGAACCGCACTTTTCACTCCAGCCTTGCTGTGTGTGCGTGTGAGAGCTTTTCTTTGACATCTGTTGGGAGAAATGACTGATTTACAGTTCATGAGGGTTACCTAGTCACACATATGAAGTTTTGAAAAGATCTGACCTTTTTAACCCTTGGAAACTGCCACTATGACATCATTAAAGGCACTTCCGGTTGGCACAGGAAGCTATAAGTAAACCCATGTCTTGATTGACATAGAAACTTACAGAATCCTGAGTTTTAAGTCCTTACGTTAAGAATTGACTGATTTACACAGGGTTGAATGCACTATGTCTATCAAACTGCAGGCAGGTAATGGAAAAACAATTTTAGGGTGATTTTAACCACTTCCGGTTGGTCCAGGAAGCCTAGAATCAACACAGGTAGACCTCATACTGGCCTGATGGACTGTTACCAAAGACAGGTTCATACGGCATTCATAACCCATATAGACTTCAGGTTGAATTTAGGGGTTCAGGCAATGTATTCCTATGGGGAGAGAAGTCAATGCAAACTATTTGAAGTAAACACCTTCTTTTAACTATTAAGGGTTAATGCCACACGGTCAAGGTTAGGCTTGCACGGATCGGAAGGACCTTAGGAACGTACCTGAGGTCGAATTGTGCTTCTCACCCTAACGGTTCTCTCACTGTCACCCAAAAGCAAATGACGTTGTGGGGCAGGCTTCATTTTGGGCCTACTTTTCTAATGGTCGCTGCGCTCAGACCGAGCGAGCTACGGTCAAGCGGGATATCTCGTTGAACTCGGCACGGCCTAGACATTATGTTTATGCCATTGCCTGCTCTCTGTGTCTTTGAGAACCACACTTTTTCACTCCATCCTTGCTGTGTGTGCGTGTGAGAGCTTTTCTTTGACATCTGTTGGGAGAGATGACTGATTTACAGTTCATGAGGGTTACCTAGTCACACATATGAAGTTTTGAAAAGATCTGACTTTTTAACCCCTCGAAACAGCCCCTGAGACACCAATTAAGGCACTTCCGGTTGTCACAGGAAGCTATAAGTCAACATATATCCTCACTGGGCTATGCTTTTACAGAATCCTGAGTTTTAAGTCCTTACGTTAAGAATTGACTGATTTACACAGGGTTGAATGCACTATGTCTATCAAACTGCAGGCAGGTAATGGAAAAACACTTTTAGGGTGATTTTAACCACTTCCGGTTGGTCCAGGAAGCTTAGAATCAACACAGGTAGACCTCATACTGGCCTGATGGACTGTTACCAAAGACAGGTTCATACGGCATTCATAACCCATATAGACTTCAGGTTGAATTTAGGGGTAAAGGCAATGTATTCCTATGGGGAGAGAAGTCAATGCAAACTCTTTGAAGTAAACACCTTCTTTTAACTATTAAGGGTTAATGCCACACGGTCAAGGTTAGGCTTGCACGGATCGGAAGGACCTTAGGAACGTACCTGAGGTCGAATTGTGCTTCTCACCCTAACGGTTCTCTCACTGTCACCCAAAAGCAAATGACATTGAGGGCCAGGCTTCCTTTTGCGCCTTCTTTTTTTTCAAGGTCGCTGCACTCAGAGCGAGCTACGGTCAGCGGGGCGTCTCGTTGAACTCTGCACAGCCTGGAGACTATGGTGATGCCATTTTTTGTGTTGATTTCAGAATGCCATTTTGGTGATGGTCCCTCTCCGTTTAAACATATTGCTAATGTACAAAAGTCAACTAGCAAGTCAGTGTCCACCAGTCAATTAGATGTCATTCTGACACCAAACTGATACCAATTGACACCAAACCCACTTTTTCCAACTCATTTAGAAGCCAACTATCACATATGTCAGAGCAGGCCCATAATTCACAGCGCCATTAGTTTAAAACATAATAAAAACGTAAAACACATAGTTACGTTCTAGCTGCGGGTCCAGGTCAGACATTATGTGAAGGCCTATGTGAGGCGACCCCGAATCCCGAGTTTCGGCTCGATAGGTCCTTCGGTGCCCGAGTAAAACCCTAATTGGTGCTGAAAATCCACTTTTTTCCATGCCTTGCTATGGGGTCCTTGAATGAGCTATCAGACACAAACGTTGGGGTCCATCTATATGGGCTATCGGACAGAGGAACAGTTATAGTGGTGAGTTGTATCTCCAGACAGAGGGACAGTTATAGTGGTGAGTTGTATCTCCAGACAGAGGAACAGTTATAGTGGTGAGTTGTATCTCCAGACAGAGGAACAGTTATAGTGGTGAGTTGTATCTCCAGAGGAACAGTTATAGTGGTGAGTTGTATCTCCAGACAGAGGAACAGTTATAGTGGTGAGTTGTATCTCCAGACAGAGGAACAGTTATAGTGGTGAGTTGTATCGCCAGAGGAACAGTTATAGTGGTGAGTTGTATCTCCAGACAGAGGAACAGTTATAGTAGTGAGTTGTATCTCCAGACAGAGGAACAGTTATAGTGGTGAGTTGTATCTCCAGACAGAGGAACAGTTATAGTGGTGAGTTGTATCTCCAGACAGAGGGACAGTTATAGTGGTGAGTTGTATCTCCAGAGGAACAGTTATAGTCGTGAGTTGTATCTCCAGAGGAACAGTTATAGTGGTGAGTTGTATCTCCAGAGGAACAGTTATAGTGGTGAGTTGTATCTCCAGAGGAACAGTGATAGTGGTGAGTTGTATCTCCAGACAGTGGGACAGTTATAGTGGTGAGTTGTATCTCCAGACAGAGGAACAGTTATAGTGGTGAGTTGTATCTCCAGAGGAACAGTTATAGTGGTGAGTTGTATCTCCAGAGGAACAGTTATAGTGGTGAGTTGTATCTCCAGAGGACCAGTTATAGTGGTGAGTTGTATCTCCAGACAGAGGAACAGTTATAGTGGTGAGTTGTATCTCCAGAGGGACAGTTATAGTGGTGAGTTGTATCTCCAGACAGAGGAACAGTTATAGTGGTAATTTGTATCTCCAGACAGAGGAACAGTTATAATAGTGAGTTGTATCTCCAGAGGAACAGTTATAGTGGTGAGTTGTATCTCCAGAGGAACAGTTATAGTGGTGAGTTGTATCTCCAGACAGAGGAACAGTTATAGTGGTGAGTTGTATCTCCAGAGGAACAGTTATAGTGGTGAGTTGTATCTCCAGACAGAGGAACAGTTATAGTGGTGAGTTGTATCTCCAGAGGAACAGTTATAGTGGTGAGTTGTATCTCCAGACAGAGGAACAGTTATAGTGGTGAGTTGTATCTCCAGAGGAACAGTTATAGTGGTGAGTTGTATCACCAGAGGAACAGTTATAGTGGTGAGTTGTATATCCAGACAGAGGAACAGTTATAGTGGTGAGTTGTATATCCAGACAGAGGAACAGTTATAGTGGTGAGTTGTATCTCCAGAGGAACAGTTATAGTGGTGAGTTGTATCTCCAGACAGAGGAACAGTTATAGTGGTGAGTTGTATCTCCAGACAGAGGAACAGTTATAGTGGTGAGTTGTATCTCCAGACAGAGGAACAGTTATAGTGGTGAGTTGTATCTCCAGAGGAACAGTTATAGTGGTGAGTTGTATCTCCAGAGGAACAGTTATAGTGGTGAGTTGTATCTCCAGACAGAGGAACAGTTATAGTGGTGAGTTGCATCTCCAGACAGAGGAACAGTTATAGTGGTGAGTTGTATCTCCAGAGGACAGTTATAGTGGTGAGTTGTATCTCCAGACAGAGGAACAGTTATAGTGGTGAGTTGTATCTCCAGAGGAACAGTTATAGTGGTGAGTTGTATGTCCAGACAGAGGAACAGTTATAGTGGTGAGTTGTATCTCCAGACAGAGGAACAGTTATAGTGGTGAGTTGTATCTCCAGAGGAACAGTTATAGTGGTGAGTTGTATCTCCAGACAGAGGAACAGTTATAGTGGTGAGTTGTATCTCCAGAGGGACAGTTATAGTGGTGAGTTGTATCTCCAGAGGAACAGTTATAGTGGTGAGTTGTATCTCCAGACAGAGGAACAGTTATAGTGGTGAGTTGTATCTCCAGACAGAGGAACAGTTATAGTGGTGAGTTGTATCTCCAGAGGGACAGTTATAGTGGCGAGTTGTATCTCCAGAGGAACAGTTATAGTGGTGAGTTGTATCTCCAGACAGAGGAACAGTTATAGTGGTGAGTTGTATCTCCAGGCAGAGGAACAGTTATAGTGGTGAGTTGTATCTCCAGAGGAACAGTTATAGTGGTGAGTTGTATCACCAGAGGAACAGTTATAGTGGTGAGTTGTATCTCCAGACAGAGGAACAGTTATAGTGGTGAGTTGTATCTCCAGAGGAACAGTTATAGTGGTGAGTTGTATCACCAGAGGAACAGTTATAGTGGTGAGTTGTATCTCCAGAGGAACAGTTATAGTGGTGAGTTGTATCTCCAGACAGAGGAACAGTTATAGTGGTGAGTTGTATCTCCAGAGGAACAGTTATAGTGGTGAGTTGTATCTCCAGAGGAACAGTTATAGTGGTGAGTTGTATCTCCAGACAGAGGGACAGTTATAGTGGTGAGTTGTATCTCCAGACAGAGGAACAGTTATAGTGGTGAGTTGTATCTCCAGAGGAACAGTTATAGTGGTGAGTTGTATCTCCAGACAGAGGAACAGTTATAGTGGTGAGTTGTATCTCCAGAGGGACAGTTATAGTGGTGAGTTGTATCTCCAGAGGAACAGTTATAGTGGTGAGTTGTATCTCCAGACAGAGGAACAGTTATAGTGGTGAGTTGTATCTCCAGACAGAGGAACAGTTATAGTGGTGAGTTGTATCTCCAGAGGAACAGTTATAGTGGTGAGTTGTATCTCCAGACAGAGGAACAGTTATAGTGGTGAGTTGTATCTCCAGAGGGACAGTTATAGTGGTGAGTTGTATCTCCAGACAGAGGGACAGTTATAGTGGTGAGTTGTATCTCCAGACAGAGGGACAGTTATAGTGGTGAGTTGTATCTCCAGACAGAGGAACAGTTATAGTGGTGAGTTGTATCTCCAGACAGAGGGACAGTTATAGTGGTGAGTTGTATCTCCAGAGGAACAGTTATATCTCCAGAGGAACAGTTATAGTGGTGAGTTGTATCTCCAGAGGAACAGTTATAGTGGTGAGTTGTATCTCCAGAGGAACAGTGATAGTGGTGAGTTGTATCTCCAGACAGTGGGACAGTTATAGTGGTGAGTTGTATCTCCAGACAGAGGAACAGTTATAGTGGTGAGTTGTATCTCCAGAGGAACAGTTATAGTGGTGAGTTGTATCTCCAGAGGAACAGTTATAGTGGTGAGTTGTATCTCCAGAGGAACAGTTATAGTGGTGAGTTGTATCTCCAGACAGAGGAACAGTTATAGTGGTGAGTTGTATCTCCAGAGGACAGTTATAGTGGTGAGTTGTATCTCCAGACAGAGGAACAGTTATAGTGGTAATTTGTATCTCCAGACAGAGGAACAGTTATAATAGTGAGTTGTATCTCCAGAGGAACAGTTATAGTGGTGAGTTGTATCTCCAGAGGAACAGTTATAGTGGTGAGTTGTATCTCCAGACAGAGGAACAGTTATAGTGGTGAGTTGTATCTCCAGAGGAACAGTTATAGTGGTGAGTTGTATCTCCAGACAGAGGAACAGTTATAGTGGTGAGTTGTATCTCCAGAGGAACAGTTATAGTGGTGAGTTGTATCTCCAGACAGAGGAACAGTTATAGTGGTGAGTTGTATCTCCAGAGGAACAGTTATAGTGGTGAGTTGTATCACCAGAGGAACAGTTATAGTGGTGAGTTGTATATCCAGACAGAGGAACAGTTATAGTGGTGAGTTGTATATCCAGACAGAGGAACAGTTATAGTGGTGAGTTGTATCTCCAGAGGAACAGTTATAGTGGTGAGTTGTATCTCCAGACAGAGGAACAGTTATAGTGGTGAGTTGTATCTCCAGACAGAGGAACAGTTATAGTGGTGAGTTGTATCTCCAGACAGAGGAACAGTTATAGTGGTGAGTTGTATCTCCAGAGGAACAGTTATAGTGGTGAGTTGTATCTCCAGAGGAACAGTTATAGTGGTGAGTTGTATCTCCAGACAGAGGAACAGTTATAGTGGTGAGTTGCATCTCCAGACAGAGGAACAGTTATAGTGGTGAGTTGTATCTCCAGAGGGACAGTTATAGTGGTGAGTTGTATCTCCAGACAGAGGAACAGTTATAGTGGTGAGTTGTATCTCCAGAGGAACAGTTATAGTGGTGAGTTGTATGTCCAGACAGAGGAACAGTTATAGTGGTGAGTTGTATCTCCAGACAGAGGGACAGTTATAGTGGTGAGTTGTATCTCCAGAGGAACAGTTATAGTGGTGAGTTGTATCTCCAGACAGAGGGACAGTTATAGTGGTGAGTTGTATCTCCAGACAGAGGGACAGTTATAGTGGTGAGTTGTATCTCCAGAGGAACAGTTATAGTGGTGAGTTGTATCTCCAGACAGAGGAACAGTTATAGTGGTGAGTTGTATCTCCAGACAGAGGAACAGTTATAGTGGTGAGTTGTATCTCCAGAGGGACAGTTATAGTGGTGAGTTGTATCTCCAGAGGAACAGTTATAGTGGTGAGTTGTATCTCCAGACAGAGGAACAGTTATAGTGGTGAGTTGTATCTCCAGGCAGAGGAACAGTTATAGTGGTGAGTTGTATCTCCAGAGGAACAGTTATAGTGGTGAGTTGTATCACCAGAGGAACAGTTATAGTGGTGAGTTGTATCTCCAGACAGAGGAACAGTTATAGTGGTGAGTTGTATCTCCAGAGGAACAGTTATAGTGGTGAGTTGTATCACCAGAGGAACAGTTATAGTGGTGAGTTGTATCTCCAGAGGAACAGTTATAGTGGTGAGTTGTATCTCCAGACAGAGGAACAGTTATAGTGGTGAGTTGTATCTCCAGAGGAACAGTTATAGTGGTGAGTTGTATCTCCAGAGGAACAGTTATAGTGGTGAGTTGTATCTCCAGACAGAGGGACAGTTATAGTGGTGAGTTGTATCTCCAGACAGAGGAACAGTTATAGTGGTGAGTTGTATCTCCAGAGGAACAGTTATAGTGGTGAGTTGTATCTCCAGACAGAGGAACAGTTATAGTGGTGAGTTGTATCTCCAGAGGGACAGTTATAGTGGTGAGTTGTATCTCCAGAGGAACAGTTATAGTGGTGAGTTGTATCTCCAGACAGAGGAACAGTTATAGTGGTGAGTTGTATCTCCAGACAGAGGAACAGTTATAGTGGTGAGTTGTATCTCCAGAGGAACAGTTATAGTGGTGAGTTGTATCTCCAGACAGAGTAACAGTTATAGTGGTGAGTTGTATCTCCAGAGGGACAGTTATAGTGGTGAGTTGTATCTCCAGACAGAGGGACAGTTATAGTGGTGAGTTGTATCTCCAGACAGAGGGACAGTTATAGTGGTGAGTTGTATCTCCAGACAGAGGAACAGTTATAGTGGTGAGTTGTATCTCCAGACAGAGGGACAGTTATAGTGGTGAGTTGTATCTCCAGAGGAACAGTTATATCTCCAGAGGAACAGTTATAGTGGTGAGTTGTATCTCCAGAGGAACAGTTATAGTGGTGAGTTGTATCTCCAGAGGAACAGTGATAGTGGTGAGTTGTATCTCCAGACAGTGGGACAGTTATAGTGGTGAGTTGTATCTCCAGACAGAGGAACAGTTATAGTGGTGAGTTGTATCTCCAGAGGAACAGTTATAGTGGTGAGTTGTATCTCCAGAGGAACAGTTATAGTGGTGAGTTGTATCTCCAGAGGAACAGTTATAGTGGTGAGTTGTATCTCCAGACAGAGGAACAGTTATAGTGGTGAGTTGTATCTCCAGAGGGACAGTTATAGTGGTGAGTTGTATCTCCAGACAGAGGAACAGTTATAGTGGTAATTTGTATCTCCAGACAGAGGAACAGTTATAATAGTGAGTTGTATCTCCAGAGGAACAGTTATAGTGGTGAGTTGTATCTCCAGAGGAACAGTTATAGTGGTGAGTTGTATCTCCAGACAGAGGAACAGTTATAGTGGTGAGTTGTATCTCCAGAGGAACAGTTATAGTGGTGAGTTGTATCTCCAGACAGAGGAACAGTTATAGTGGTGAGTTGTATCTCCAGAGGAACAGTTATAGTGGTGAGTTGTATCTCCAGACAGAGGAACAGTTATAGTGGTGAGTTGTATCTCCAGAGGAACAGTTATAGTGGTGAGTTGTATCACCAGAGGAACAGTTATAGTGGTGAGTTGTATATCCAGACAGAGGAACAGTTATAGTGGTGAGTTGTATATCCAGACAGAGGAACAGTTATAGTGGTGAGTTGTATCTCCAGAGGAACAGTTATAGTGGTGAGTTGTATCTCCAGACAGAGGAACAGTTATAGTGGTGAGTTGTATCTCCAGACAGAGGAACAGTTATAGTGGTGAGTTGTATCTCCAGACAGAGGAACAGTTATAGTGGTGAGTTGTATCTCCAGAGGAACAGTTATAGTGGTGAGTTGTATCTCCAGAGGAACAGTTATAGTGGTGAGTTGTATCTCCAGACAGAGGAACAGTTATAGTGGTGAGTTGCATCTCCAGACAGAGGAACAGTTATAGTGGTGAGTTGTATCTCCAGAGGGACAGTTATAGTGGTGAGTTGTATCTCCAGACAGAGGAACAGTTATAGTGGTGAGTTGTATCTCCAGAGGAACAGTTATAGTGGTGAGTTGTATGTCCAGACAGAGGAACAGTTATAGTGGTGAGTTGTATCTCCAGACAGAGGAACAGTTATAGTGGTGAGTTGTATCTCCAGAGGAATGGTCCTTCTGTAGCTCAGTTGGTAGAGCATGGCGCTTGTAACGCCAGGGTAGTGGGTTCGATTCCCGGGACCACCCATACGTAGAATGTATGCACACATGACTGTAAGTCGCTTTGGATAAAAGCGTCTGCTAAATGGCATATATTAGGAACAGTTATAGTGGTGAGTTGTATCTCCAGACAGAGGAACAGTTATAGTGGTGAGTTGTATCTCCAGAGGGACAGTTATAGTGGTGAGTTGTATCTCCAGAGGAACAGTTATAGTGGTGAGTTGTATCTCCAGACAGAGGAACAGTTATAGTGGTGAGTTGTATCTCCAGACAGAGGAACAGTTATAGTGGTGAGTTGTATCTCCAGAGGGACAGTTATAGTGGTGAGTTGTATCTCCAGAGGAACAGTTATAGTGGTGAGTTGTATCTCCAGACAGAGGAACAGTTATAGTGGTGAGTTGTATCTCCAGGCAGAGGAACAGTTATAGTGGTGAGTTGTATCTCCAGAGGAACAGTTATAGTGGTGAGTTGTATCACCAGAGGAACAGTTATAGTGGTGAGTTGTATCTCCAGACAGAGGAACAGTTATAGTGGTGAGTTGTATCTCCAGAGGAACAGTTATAGTGGTGAGTTGTATCACCAGAGGAACAGTTATAGTGGTGAGTTGTATCTCCAGAGGAACAGTTATAGTGGTGAGTTGTATCTCCAGACAGAGGAACAGTTATAGTGGTGAGTTGTATCTCCAGAGGAACAGTTATAGTGGTGAGTTGTATCTCCAGAGGAACAGTTATAGTGGTGAGTTGTATCTCCAGACAGAGGGACAGTTATAGTGGTGAGTTGTATCTCCAGACAGAGGAACAGTTATAGTGGTGAGTTGTATCTCCAGAGGAACAGTTATAGTGGTGAGTTGTATCTCCAGACAGAGGAACAGTTATAGTGGTGAGTTGTATCTCCAGAGGAACAGTTATAGTGGTGAGTTGTATCTCCAGACAGAGGAACAGTTATAGTGGTGAGTTGTATCTCCAGAGGAACAGTTATAGTGGTGAGTTGTATCTCCAGACAGAGGAACAGTTATAGTGGTGAGTTGTATCTCCAGAGGAACAGTTATAGTGGTGAGTTGTATCACCAGAGGAACAGTTATAGTGGTGAGTTGTATATCCAGACAGAGGAACAGTTATAGTGGTGAGTTGTATATCCAGACAGAGGAACAGTTATAGTGGTGAGTTGTATCTCCAGAGGAACAGTTATAGTGGTGAGTTGTATCTCCAGACAGAGGAACAGTTATAGTGGTGAGTTGTATCTCCAGACAGAGGAACAGTTATAGTGGTGAGTTGTATCTCCAGACAGAGGAACAGTTATAGTGGTGAGTTGTATCTCCAGAGGAACAGTTATAGTGGTGAGTTGTATCTCCAGAGGAACAGTTATAGTGGTGAGTTGTATCTCCAGACAGAGGAACAGTTATAGTGGTGAGTTGCATCTCCAGACAGAGGAACAGTTATAGTGGTGAGTTGTATCTCCAGAGGGACAGTTATAGTGGTGAGTTGTATCTCCAGACAGAGGAACAGTTATAGTGGTGAGTTGTATCTCCAGAGGAACAGTTATAGTGGTGAGTTGTATGTCCAGACAGAGGAACAGTTATAGTGGTGAGTTGTATCTCCAGACAGAGGAACAGTTATAGTGGTGAGTTGTATCTCCAGAGGAACAGTTATAGTGGTGAGTTGTATCTCCAGACAGAGGAACAGTTATAGTGGTGAGTTGTATCTCCAGAGGGACAGTTATAGTGGTGAGTTGTATCTCCAGAGGAACAGTTATAGTGGTGAGTTGTATCTCCAGACAGAGGAACAGTTATAGTGGTGAGTTGTATCTCCAGACAGAGGAACAGTTATAGTGGTGAGTTGTATCTCCAGAGGGACAGTTATAGTGGTGAGTTGTATCTCCAGAGGAACAGTTATAGTGGTGAGTTGTATCTCCAGACAGAGGAACAGTTATAGTGGTGAGTTGTATCTCCAGGCAGAGGAACAGTTATAGTGGTGAGTTGTATCTCCAGAGGAACAGTTATAGTGGTGAGTTGTATCACCAGAGGAACAGTTATAGTGGTGAGTTGTATCTCCAGACAGAGGAACAGTTATAGTGGTGAGTTGTATCTCCAGAGGAACAGTTATAGTGGTGAGTTGTATCACCAGAGGAACAGTTATAGTGGTGAGTTGTATCTCCAGAGGAACAGTTATAGTGGTGAGTTGTATCTCCAGACAGAGGAACAGTTATAGTGGTGAGTTGTATCTCCAGAGGAACAGTTATAGTGGTGAGTTGTATCTCCAGAGGAACAGTTATAGTGGTGAGTTGTATCTCCAGACAGAGGGACAGTTATAGTGGTGAGTTGTATCTCCAGACAGAGGAACAGTTATAGTGGTGAGTTGTATCTCCAGAGGAACAGTTATAGTGGTGAGTTGTATCTCCAGACAGAGGAACAGTTATAGTGGTGAGTTGTATCTCCAGAGGGACAGTTATAGTGGTGAGTTGTATCTCCAGAGGAACAGTTATAGTGGTGAGTTGTATCTCCAGACAGAGGAACAGTTATAGTGGTGAGTTGTATCTCCAGACAGAGGAACAGTTATAGTGGTGAGTTGTATCTCCAGAGGAACAGTTATAGTGGTGAGTTGTATCTCCAGACAGAGGGACAGTTATAGTGGTGAGTTGTATCTCCAGAGGGACAGTTATAGTGGTGAGTTGTATCTCCAGACAGAGGGACAGTTATAGTGGTGAGTTGTATCTCCAGACAGAGGGACAGTTATAGTGGTGAGTTGTATCTCCAGACAGAGGGACAGTTATAGTGGTGAGTTGTATCTCCAGACAGAGGGACAGTTATAGTGGTGAGTTGTATCTCCAGAGGAACAGTTATATCTCCAGAGGAACAGTTATAGTGGTGAGTTGTATCTCCAGAGGAACAGTTATAGTGGTGAGTTGTATCTCCAGAGGAACAGTGATAGTGGTGAGTTGTATCTCCAGACAGTGGGACAGTTATAGTGGTGAGTTGTATCTCCAGACAGAGGAACAGTTATAGTGGTGAGTTGTATCTCCAGAGGAACAGTTATAGTGGTGAGTTGTATCTCCAGAGGAACAGTTATAGTGGTGAGTTGTATCTCCAGAGGAACAGTTATAGTGGTGAGTTGTATCTCCAGACAGAGGAACAGTTATAGTGGTGAGTTGTATCTCCAGAGGGACAGTTATAGTGGTGAGTTGTATCTCCAGACAGAGGAACAGTTATAGTGGTAATTTGTATCTCCAGACAGAGGAACAGTTATAATAGTGAGTTGTATCTCCAGAGGAACAGTTATAGTGGTGAGTTGTATCTCCAGAGGAACAGTTATAGTGGTGAGTTGTATCTCCAGACAGAGGAACAGTTATAGTGGTGAGTTGTATCTCCAGAGGAACAGTTATAGTGGTGAGTTGTATCTCCAGACAGAGGAACAGTTATAGTGGTGAGTTGTATCTCCAGAGGAACAGTTATAGTGGTGAGTTGTATCTCCAGACAGAGGAACAGTTATAGTGGTGAGTTGTATCTCCAGAGGAACAGTTATAGTGGTGAGTTGTATCACCAGAGGAACAGTTATAGTGGTGAGTTGTATATCCAGACAGAGGAACAGTTATAGTGGTGAGTTGTATATCCAGACAGAGGAACAGTTATAGTGGTGAGTTGTATCTCCAGAGGAACAGTTATAGTGGTGAGTTGTATCTCCAGACAAAGGAACAGTTATAGTGGTGAGTTGTATCTCCAGACAGAGGAACAGTTATAGTGGTGAGTTGTATCTCCAGACAGAGGAACAGTTATAGTGGTGAGTTGTATCTCCAGAGGAACAGTTATAGTGGTGAGTTGTATCTCCAGAGGAACAGTTATAGTGGTGAGTTGTATCTCCAGACAGAGGAACAGTTATAGTGGTGAGTTGCATCTCCAGACAGAGGAACAGTTATAGTGGTGAGTTGTATCTCCAGAGGGACAGTTATAGTGGTGAGTTGTATCTCCAGACAGAGGAACAGTTATAGTGGTGAGTTGTATCTCCAGAGGAACAGTTATAGTGGTGAGTTGTATGTCCAGACAGAGGAACAGTTATAGTGGTGAGTTGTATCTCCAGACAGAGGAACAGTTATAGTGGTGAGTTGTATCTCCAGAGGAACAGTTATAGTGGTGAGTTGTATCTCCAGACAGAGGAACAGTTATAGTGGTGAGTTGTATCTCCAGAGGGACAGTTATAGTGGTGAGTTGTATCTCCAGAGGAACAGTTATAGTGGTGAGTTGTATCTCCAGACAGAGGAACAGTTATAGTGGTGAGTTGTATCTCCAGACAGAGGAACAGTTATAGTGGTGAGTTGTATCTCCAGAGGGACAGTTATAGTGGTGAGTTGTATCTCCAGAGGAACAGTTATAGTGGTGAGTTGTATCTCCAGACAGAGGAACAGTTATAGTGGTGAGTTGTATCTCCAGGCAGAGGAACAGTTATAGTGGTGAGTTGTATCTCCAGAGGAACAGTTATAGTGGTGAGTTGTATCACCAGAGGAACAGTTATAGTGGTGAGTTGTATCTCCAGACAGAGGAACAGTTATAGTGGTGAGTTGTATCTCCAGAGGAACAGTTATAGTGGTGAGTTGTATCACCAGAGGAACAGTTATAGTGGTGAGTTGTATCTCCAGAGGAACAGTTATAGTGGTGAGTTGTATCTCCAGACAGAGGAACAGTTATAGTGGTGAGTTGTATCTCCAGAGGAACAGTTATAGTGGTGAGTTGTATCTCCAGAGGAACAGTTATAGTGGTGAGTTGTATCTCCAGACAGAGGGACAGTTATAGTGGTGAGTTGTATCTCCAGACAGAGGAACAGTTATAGTGGTGAGTTGTATCTCCAGAGGAACAGTTATAGTGGTGAGTTGTATCTCCAGACAGAGGAACAGTTATAGTGGTGAGTTGTATCTCCAGAGGGACAGTTATAGTGGTGAGTTGTATCTCCAGAGGAACAGTTATAGTGGTGAGTTGTATCTCCAGACAGAGGAACAGTTATAGTGGTGAGTTGTATCTCCAGACAGAGGAACAGTTATAGTGGTGAGTTGTATCTCCAGAGGAACAGTTATAGTGGTGAGTTGTATCTCCAGACAGAGTAACAGTTATAGTGGTGAGTTGTATCTCCAGAGGGACAGTTATAGTGGTGAGTTGTATCTCCAGACAGAGGGACAGTTATAGTGGTGAGTTGTATCTCCAGACAGAGGAACAGTTATAGTGGTGAGTTGTATCTCCAGACAGAGGAACAGTTATAGTGGTGAGTTGTATCTCCAGACAGAGAAAGACTTGCAGATGGACATTGATGTTGGCTGCCGTCTACAGTTCTTGTCCCAGTCTGCTCCTGCACTAGATATTTTGGGACCCGCTGCGCTATGAATTTTTCATTCTCCTCTCTTCTGTCCTCCTTCTTTTTCTCTCTTCTCACTCCCACTGACACAAATTGTCTCCTGCTCAGTCAAGCTGGGAGAATATTCTCCTGCTCAGTCTGGTGCCAGTAGACACAGAACATAAAGACAGAGAAAACAGCTTCCAGACAAGCCTGCCTGGTTTTCTCCAGGTTCTTTCCTGTCAGTCTCTGCTCTGCTTGGAGTTCGGTGGTCCCAGGGCTCTGCGGGTGAGGAGGTCCCAGGGGCTCGGCGGGTGAGGAGGTCCCAGGGCTCTGCGGGTGAGGAGGTCCCAGGGCTCTGCTGGTGAGGAGGTCCCAGGGGCTCGGCGGGTGAGGAGGTCCCAGGGCTCTGCGGGTGAGGAGGTTCCAGGGCTCTGCTGGTGAGGAGGTTCCAGGGCTCTGCTGGTGAGGAGGTCCCAGGGGCTCGGCGGGTGAGGAGGTCCCAGGGCTCTGCGGGTGAGGAGGTCCCAGGGCTCTGCGGGTGAGGAGGTTCCAGGGCTCTGCTGGTGAGAGGGTCCCAGGGGCTCGGCGGGTGAGGAGGTTCCAGGGGCTCTGCGGGTGAGGAGGTTCCAGGGCTCTGCGGGTGAGGAGGTCCCAGGGCTCTGCGGGTGAGGAGGTCCCAGGGCTCTGCGGGTGAGGAGGTCCCAGGGCTCTGCGGGTGAGGAGGTCCCAGGGCTCTGCGGGTGAGGAGGTCCCAGGGCTCTGCGGGTGAGGAGGTCCCAGGGCTCTGCGGGTGAGGAGGTCCCAGGGCTCTGCTGGTGAGGAGGTCCCAGGGCTCTGCGGGTGAGGAGGTCCCAGGGGCTCGGCGGGTGAGGAGGTCTCAGGGATCAACGGGTCAGGAGGTCTCAGGGATCAACGGGTCAGGAGGTCCCAGGGCTCGGCGGGTAAGGAGGTCCCAGGGGCTCAGCGGGTGAGGAGGTCCCAGGGGCTCAGCGGGTGAGGAGGTCCCATGGGCTCGGCGGGTGAGGAGGTCCCAGGGGCTCGGCGGGTGAGGAGGTCCCAGGGGCTCGGCGGGTGAGGAGGTCCCAGGGGCTCGGCGGGTGAGGAGGTCCCAGGGGCTCGGCGGGTGAGGAGGTACCAGGGCTCAGCGGGTGAGGAGGTCCCAGGGCTCTGCGGGTGAGGAGGTCCCAGGGCTCTGCGGGTGAGGAGGCCCCAGGGGCTCGGCAGTTGAGAGGGTCCCAGGGCTCTGCGGGTGAGGAGGTCCCAGGGGCTCGGCGGGTGAGGAAGTCTCAGGGATCAACGGGTGATGAGGTCCCAGGGCTCGGCGGGTGAGGAGGTCCCAGGGGCTCGGCGGGTGAGGAGGTCCCAGGGGCTCAGCGGGTGAGGAGGTCCCAGGGGCTCAGTGGGTGAGGAGGTCCCAGGGCTCGGCGGGTGAGGAGGTCCCAGGGGCTCAGCGGGTGAGGAGGTCCCAGGGGCTCGGCAGGTGAGAGGGTCCCAGGGGCTCGGTGGGTGAGAGGAGAAGAGGATAGGAGATGTGTTGAGATGCCGTGGAGGATCTTGCCTGAATAGGAAACACAGTGGAGGTACACACACAGACAAACAAACAATACTTATGATGAAACAGGCTGACATTCATACACACACACACACACACACACACACACACACACACACACACACACACACACACACACAAACATACCCGTGGCTGACCAATATCAGACCTGTGGCTGACCAATATCAGACCTGTGGCTGACCAATATCAGACCTGTGGCTGACCAATATCAGACCTGTGGCTGACCAATATCAGATCTGTGGCTGACCAATATCAGACCTGTGGCTGACCAATATCAGACCTGTGACAGACCAATATCAGACCTGTGGCAGACCAATATCAGACCTGTGGCAGACCAATATCAGACCTGTGGCTGACCAATATCAGACCTGTGGCAGACCAATATCAGACCTGTGGCTGACCAATATCAGACCTGTGACAGACCAATATCAGACCTGTGGCTGACCAATATCAGACCTGTGGCAGACCAATATCAGACCTGTGGCTGACCAATATCAGACGTGTGGCTGACCAATATCAGACGTGTGGCTGACCAATATCAGACCTGTGGCTGACCAATATCAGACCTGTGGCTGACCAATATCAGACCTGTGGCTGACCAATATCAGACCTGTGGCAGACCAATATCAGACCTGTGGCAGACCAATATCAGACCTGTGCCAGACCAATATCAGACCTGTGGCTGACCAATATCAGACCTGTGGCTGACCAATATCAGACCTGTGGCTGACCAATATCAGAACTGTGGCAGACCAATATCAGACCTGTGGCAGACCAATATCAGACCTGTGGCTGACCAATATCAGAACTGTGGCAGACCAATATCAGACCTGTGCCAGACTAATATCAGACCTGTGGCTGACCAATATCAGACCTGTGGCAGACCAATATCAGACCTGTGGCAGACCAATATCAGACCTGTGGCAGACCAATATCAGACCTGTGGCAGACCAATATCAGACCTGTGGCAGACCAATATCAGACCTGTGGCAGACCAATATCAGACCTGTGGCAGACCAATATCAGACCTGTGGCAGACCAATATCAGACCTGTGGCAGACCAATATCAGACCTGTCCAACAGTGCAGTTTCCAAAAAATCCGGATAAGAACAAGAGACAAAAGTAACAAATAATTAACCTCTCTAGAGGTGGCACGCCAACAAAGACTTGTGTAACTCTTCTACTTGGCTGGTTACTGTTTGTAATGATTTGTCTGCTGGGCACTGTTCTCAGATAATCGCATGGTGTGATTTCTCCGTAAAGCCTTTGTAAAATCTGACACCATGGTTGGATTAACAAGAAGTTAACCTTTACACCGATGTACAACACTTGTATGTTTTATGACATTTTAGTCTACAATCATCTCCTTTGTCTTGCTCACGTTGAGGGAGAGGTTGTTGTCCTGGCACCAAATGGTCATGTCTCTGCTCTCTGCTGTGCTTCCCCTTGTAGTCTGTAATAGTTTTCAAGTCCTGCCACATCTGACGAGTGTCAGAGCCGGTGTTGTAGGATTCAATCTTGGTCCTGTATTGGCGCTTTGCCTGTTTGATGGTTCGTCTGAGGGCATAGCGGGATTTCTTATAAGCTTCCGGGAAAGTGTCTCGCTCCTTGAAGGTGGCAGCTCTGCCCTTTAGCTCAGTGCGGCTGTTGCCTGTAATCCATGGCTTCTGGTTGGGGTATGTACGTACGGTCACTGTGGGGACGACGTCATCGATGCACTTATTGACGAAGCCAATGACAGATGTGGTGTAGTCCTCAATGCTATTGGAGGAATCCCGGAACATATTCCAGTCTGTGCTAGCAAAACAGTCCTGTAGTTTAGCATCTGCTTCATCTGACCACTTTTTTAAAGAATCTAGTCACTGGTGCTTCCTGTGTTAATTTTAGATTGTACGCAGGAATCAGGAGGATTATTAATTATGCTCAGATTTGCCAACTGGAAGGCGAGGGAGAGCTTTGTACGCTTCTCTGTATGTGGAGTACAGGTGGTCCAGAGTTATTTTCCCTCTGGTTGCACATTTTTCATGCTGATAAAAATATGTTGAGTGTGGTGATCTCATGAAGGACAGGAAACACACATAACTGTATCTCTTAAAGTGTATATTTCCCAGCTGTCGTCAGGTTGACATCTAGATGTTGGTTGAAATGAATGAGTAAATATGAAACTATTTGAGAGAAGATGTAATGTGATGATGGACTTCTAAATGAGATACTTGTTAAATGGAGTCGGGAGTTTAGAAGATGAAGAATGAATGAGGTATTTGCTATAGAAGCAACGCTTCTAAAATGTCTTTACACTAGATTAGAGATATTATACATTTTCAAAAATCTGAAATGATGTTTGCACTGCAAAGAAATACAATGGGCACCTTTACATAGGCTGAAACAGCGGATACTTCGAGTCAGGTTCCATTTGAGGTAGTCTACTGAACAGTGTTCAGGTTCCCTTTGAGGTAGTCTACTGAACAGTGTTCAGGTTCCCTTTGAGGTAGTCTACTGAACAGTGTTCAGGTTCCCTTTGAGGTAGTCTACTGAACAGTGTTCAGGTTCCCTTTGAGGTAGTCTACTGAACAGTGTTCAGGTTCCCTTTGAGGTAGCCTACTGAACAGTGTTCAGGTTCCCTTTGAGGTAGTCTACTGAACAGTGTTCAGGTTCCCTTTGAGGTAGTCTACTGAACAGTGTTCAGGTTCCCTTTGAGGTAGTCTACTGAACAGTGTTCAGGTTCCCTTTGAGGTAGCCTACTGAACAGTGTTCAGGTTCCCTTTGAGGTAGCCTACTGAACAGTGTTCAGGTTCCCTTTGAGGTAGTCTACTGAACAGTGTTCAGGTTCCCTTTGAGGTAGTCTACTGAACAGTGTTCAGGTTCCCTTTGAGGTAGTCTACTGAACCGTGTTCAGGTTCCCTTTGAGGTAGCCTTCTGAACAGTGTTCAGGTTCCCTTTGAGGTAGTCTACTGAACAGTGTTCAGGTTCCCTTTGAGGTAGTCTACTGAACAGTGTTCAGGTTCCCTTTGAGGTAGTCTACTGAACAGTGTTCAGGTTCCCTTTGAGGTAGTCTACTGAACAGTGTTCAGGTTCCCTTTGAGGTAGTCTACTGAACAGTGTTCAGGTTCCCTTTGAGGTAGTCTACTGAACAGTGTTCAGGTTCCCTTTGAGGTAGCCTACTGAACAGTGTTCAGGTTCCCTTTGAGGTAGTCTACTGAACAGTGTTCAGGTTCCCTTTGAGGTAGTCTACTGAACAGTGTTCAGGTTCCCTTTGAGGTAGTCTACTGAACCGTGTTCAGGTTCCCTTTGAGGTAGCCTTCTGAACAGTGTTCAGGTTCCCTTTGAGGTAGTCTACTGAACAGTGTTCAGGTTCCCTTTGAGGTAGTCTACTGAACAGTGTTCAGGTTCCCTTTGAGGTAGTCTACTGAACAGTGTTCAGGTTCCCTTTGAGGTAGTCTACTGAACAGTGTTCAGGTTCCCTTTGAGGTAGTCTACTGAACAGTGTTCAGGTTCCCTTTGAGGTAGTCTACTGAACAGTGTTCAGGTTCCCTTTGCCTACTGAACCGTGTTCAGTGAGTGATTCACGTAGTGATTGGCCCCGTGTGAGAGCTGGCCGTAGTGATTGGCCTTGTTTGAGAGCTGGCCGTAGTGATTGGCCCGGTTTGAGAGCTGGCCGTAGTGATTGGCCCCCTTTGAGAGCTGGCCGTAGTGATTGGCCCTGTTTGAGAGCTGGCCGTAGTGATTGGCCCCGTTTGAGAGCTGGCCGTAGTGATTGGCCCTGTTTGAGAGCTGGCCGTAGTGATTGGCCCGTTTGAGAGCTGGCCGTAGTGATTGGCCCGTTTGAGAGCTGGCCGTAGTGATTGGCCCGTTTGAGAGCTGGCCGTAGTGATTGGCCCTGTTTGAGAGCTGGCCGTAGTGATTGGCCCCGTTTGAGAGCTGGCCGTAGTGATTGGCCCGGTTTGAGAGCTGGCCGTAGTGATTGGCCCGTTTGAGAGCTGGCCGTAGTGATTGGCCCTGTTTGAGACACGTTCCTCTACTGTGGAGACTAAACTTGTACGAAGATAAAAAGTTATAGGTTAATTATCTCCATTCTATACTAATGTAACGGAATAGACATACAGGCAATCTGTGCTAATTTCATAAAACATATATTTATTTTATTTGTTCTGTACTTGTCAGTATGAATCTTTTGTTAATGTTTTGTAAACACCTTGTCAGAGGACTGATCTGAACCAGGTGTGATCCATAATGTTTTGTAAACACCTTGTCAGAGGACTGATCTGAACCAGGTGTGATCCATAATGTTTTGTAAACACCTTGTCAGAGGACTGATCTGAACCAGGTGTGATCCATAATGTTTTGTAAACACCTTGTCAGAGGACTGATCTGAACCAGGTGTGATCCATAATGTTTTGTAAACACCTTGTCAGAGGACTGATCTGAACCAGGTGTGATCCATAATGTTTTGTAAACACCTTGTCAGAGGACTGATCTGAACCATAATGTTTTGTCTAAGCACGTGAAGCTCATGAAAAAAAAGTGATGTCGGAAATCTGATTCTACAATGAAATGAGAGGAGCCGTGAATTCAAATTTTACTGTCAACCTTAGAGATGCAACTGCAGAAATGAATGTTGTCCTTCTGCTGTCACTACCATGACGGCAGAAACAAGTAGAGGTGTCAAGCCTCTACCTGGAAAGACAAAACCAGCTTCCTGACAAGGAGCTGTCCATTGGACAGGACACCCGCACCGACAGAGGAAGCCAAGGCAAGCTGGGGCTGAAGACCTTCTATGCAGATGTCAGAGACTTATTTTCTAGACGACATGTTTGCTGAAATGTCCATTTGGTCGCTGACATCGCCAACAGGCAGACTGACAGGTTCTCATCCCTCAACTTTTTCATGGCTCTCTTTCCCTGCGTTGTTCCTGAGGGAGCCTCTGTTCATCTGGTGGAAGATGAGTTTAGACTCTTATCAGGCAACAACCTTTGAGCAAAACCTGGTCAACATGTGGACCGAACAGGCCTGGAGAGAAATCAGGCACAATGAGAAGGGGAGGCAGTCTGGTCTACTCCCACCTTTTGGCTGTGATGCTGGTGATAAGGTCATATTCCACTGCAATGCAGACTGAGAACGAATATTCAGTCTTGTTGCCAAGAACAAAACCCAGTGCAGAGCCTCCCTCAGTACAGACATGCTGAGTGCCCTCGTAACCAAGAAGGATTCGATGATTGCCAGAGGAACTGTTTGCCACGGAGAAGTCGACCCTGATGCCCTGCTGCGCAAGGCTAAATCTGCTAGCTACCAGGCAAATCTGTCTGGGAAATGATTTTCTGAACAGTTGAATGTCTCAGGAAGACTAGTTCTCACCCGCTGTTCCCAATCATAGCATTTTGGTTTTCATTTTGGAGAACATGTTTATTTGATACTGATGTTTCTTGGAGTGGAAATGATTGTGAGAAGACCGAATGGTTGTCTTTGTCTCCTCTGTCTTTAGGTCCTCTGTCTATAGGTCCTCTGTCTATAGGTCCTCTGTCTATAGGTCCTCTGTCTATAGGTCCTCTGTCCTTAGGTCCTCTGTCCTTAGGTCCTCTGTCCTTAGGTCCTCTGTCCTTAGGTCCTCTGTCCTTAGGTCCTCTGTCTACAGGGTCCCCTGTCTATAGGTCCTCTGTCCTTAGGTCCTCTGTCTATAGGTCCTCTGTCTATAGGTCCTCTGTCTATAGGTCCTCTGTCTATAGGTCCTCTGTCTATAGGTCCTCTGTCTATAGGTCCTCTGTCTAAAGGTCCTCTGTCTATAGGTCCTCTGTCTATAGGTCCTCTGTCTATAGGTCCTCTGTCTATAGGTCCTCTGTCCTTAGGTCCTCTGTCCTTAGGTCCTCTGTCCTTAGGTCCTCTGTCCTTAGGTCCCTCTGTCTACAGGTCCTCTGTCTAAGGTCCTCTGTCTATAGGTCCTCTGTCTATAGGTCCTCTGTCTATAGGTCCTCTGTCTATAGGTCCTCTGTCTAGGTCCTCTGTCTATAGGTCCTCTGTCTATAGGTCCTCTGTCTATAGGTCCTCTGTCTAAAGGTCCTCTGTCTAAGGTCCTCTGTCTAAAGGTCCTCTGTCTAAAGGTCCTCTGTCTATAGGTCCTCTGTCTATAGGTCCTCTGTCTACAGGGGCCCCTGTCTATAGGTCCTCTGTCCTTAGGTCCTCTGTCCTTAGGTCCTCTGTCCTTAGGTCCTCTGTCCTTAGGTCCTCTGTCCTTAGGTCTTCTGTCCTTAGGTGCTCTGTCCTTAGGTGCTCTGTCCTTAGGTGCTCTGTCCTTAGGTCCTCTGTCTACAGGGTCCCCTGTCTATAGGTGCTCTGTCCTTAGGTCCTCTGTCTATAGGTCCTCTGTCTATAGGTCCTCTGTCTATAGGTCCTCTGTCTATAGGTCATCTGTCTGTAGGTCATCTGTATGTAGGTCATCTGTCTAGGTCATCTGTCTATAGGTCCTTTGTCTTAATCTCCTCTGTCCTTAGGTCCTCTGTCTATAGGGTCATCTGTCTATAGGTCCTCTGTCTATAGGTCCTCTGTCAATAGGTCCTCTGTCAATAGGTCATCTGTATGTAGGTCATCTGTCTATAGGTCATTTGTCTTAATCTCCTCTGTCCTTAGGTCCTCTGTCTATAGGCCCTCTGTTTTTAGGTCCTCTGTCTGTAGGTCCTCTGTCTATAGGTCCTCTGTCTATAGGTCCTCTGTCTATAGGTCCTCTGTCTTTAGGTCCTCTGTCTTTAGGTCCTCTGTCTTTAGGTCCTCTGTCTATAGGGTCATCTGTCTATAGGTCCTCTGTCTATAGGTCCCCTGTCTATAGGTGCTCTGTCTATAGGTCCTCTGTCTAGAGGTCCTCTGTCTATAGGTCCTCTGTCTTTTTCTCCTCTGTCCTTAGGTCCTCTGTCTATAGGTCCTCTGTCTAAAGGGTCATCTGTCTATAGGGTCAACTGTCTATAGGGTCAACTGTCTATAGGTCCTCTGTCTACAGGGTACAGGGTCCTCTGTCCTTAGGTCCTCTGTCTATAGGTCCTCTGTCTACAGGGTCCTCTGTCCTTAGGTCCTCTGTCTATAGGTCCTCTGTCTATAGGTCCTCTGTCTTTAGGTCCTCTGTCTATAGGTCCTCTGTCTATAGGTCCTCTGTCTTTAGGTCCTCTGTCTATAGGTCCTCTGTCTATAGGTCCTCTGTCTATAGGTCCTCTTTAGGTCCTCTGTCTATAGGTCCTCTGTCTAGAGGGTCCTCTGTAGGGTCCTCTGTCTTTAGGTCCTCTGTCTATAGGGTCCTCTCTGTCATCTGTCTTAGGGTCCTGTCTATAGGGTCATCTGTCTTAGGTCCTCTGTCTATAGGTCATCTGTCTATAGGTCATCTGTCTATAGGTCCTCTGTCTTTAGGTCCTCTGTCTTTAGGTCCTCTGTCTATAGGTCCTCTGTCTTTAGGTCCTCTGTCTTTAGGTCCTCTGTCTTTAGGTCCTCTGTCTTTAGGTCCTCTGTCTTTAGGTCCTCTGTCTTTAGGTCCTCTGTCTTTAGGTCCTCTGTCTTTAGGTCCTCTGTCTTTAGGTCCTCTGTCTTTAGGTCCTCTGTCTATTTGGTCCTCTGTCTATAGGGTCCTCTGTCTATAGGGTCCTCTGTCTATAGGGTCTGTCTATAGGTCCTCTGTCTATAGGGTCCTCTGTCTATAGGGTCCTCTGTCTATAGGTCCTCTGTCTTTAGGTCATCTGTCTATAGGTCCTCTGTCTTTAGGGTCCTCTGTCTATAGGTCCTCTGTCTTTAGGTCCTCTGTCTTTAGGTCCTCTGTCTAGAGGGTCCTCTGTCAGAGGGTCCTCTGTCTAGAGGGTCCTCTGTCTATAGGGTCATCTGTCTATAGGGTCATCTGTCTATAGGGTCCTCTGTCTATAGGGTCATCTCTCTATAGGGTCATTTGTCTATAGGTCCTCTGTCTTTAGGTGCTCTGTCTTTAGGTCCTCTGTCTTTAGGTCCTCTGTCTATAGGTCCTCTGTCTTTAGGTCCTCTGTCTTTAGGTCCTCTGTCTTTAGGTCCTCTGTCTTTAGGTCCTCTGTCTATAGGTCCTCTGTCTTTAGGTCCTCTGTCTTTAGGTCCTCTGTCTTTAGGTCCTCTGTCTTTAGGTCCTCTGTCTATTTGTGCCTCTGTCTATAGGTCCTCTGTCTATAGGGTCCTCTGTCTATAGGGTCCTCTGTCTATAGGGTCCTCTGTCTATAGGGTCATCTGTCTATAGGGTCCTCTGTCTATAGGGTCATCTGTCTATAGGTCCTCTGTCTTTAGGTCCTCTGTCTATAGGTCCTCTGTCTTTAGGTCCTCTGTCTTTAGGTCCTCTGTCTATAGGGTCATCTGTCTATAGGTCCTCTGTCTTTAGGTCCTCTATCTTTAGGTCCTCTGTCTAGAGGGTCCTCTGTCTAGAGGGTCCTCTGTCTATAGGGTCCTCTGTCTAGAGGGTCCTCTGTCTAGAGGGTCCTCTGTCTATAGGGTCATCTGTCTATAGGGTCATCTGTCTATAGGGTCCTCTGTCTATAGGGTCATCTCTCTATAGGGTCATCTGTCTATAGGTCCTCTGTCTTTAGGTCCTCTGTCTTTAGGTCCTCTGTCTTTAGGTCCTCTGTCTATAGGTCCTCTGTCTTTAGGTCCTCTGTCTTTAGGTCCTCTGTCTTTAGGTCCTCTGTCTTTAGGTCCTCTGTCTTTAGGTCCTCTGTCTATAGGTCCTCTGTCTATAGGTCCTCTGTCTTTAGGTCCTCTGTCTTTAGGTCCTCTGTCTTTAGGTCCTCTGTCTATTTGTTCCTCTGTCTATAGGTCCTCTGTCTATAGGGTCCTCTGTCTATAGGGTCCTCTGTCTATAGGGTCCTCTGTCTATAGGGTCATCTGTCTATAGGGTCCTCTGTCTATAGGGTCATCTGTCTATAGGTCCTCTGTCTTTAGGTCCTCTGTCTATAGGTCCTCTGTCTTTAGGTCCTCTGTCTTTAGGTCCTCTGTCTATAGGGTCATCTGTCTATAGGTCCTCTGTCTTTAGGTCCTCTGTCTATAGGTCCTCTGTCTTTAGGTCCTCTGTCTATAGGGTCATCTGTCTATAGGTCCTCTGTCTATAGGTCCTCTGTCTATAGGTCCCCTGTCTATAGGTCCTATGTCTATAGGTCCTCTGTCTAGAGGTCCTCTGTCTATAGGTCCTCTGTCTTTTTCTCCTCTGTCCTTAGGTCCTCTGTCTATAGGTCCTCTGTCTAAAGGGTCATCTGTCTATAGGGTCAACTGTCTATAGGTCCTCTGTCTACAGGGTCCTCTGTCCTTAGGTCCTCTGTCTATAGGTCCTCTGTCTACAGGGTCCTCTGTCCTTAGGTCCTCTGTCTATAGGTCCTCTGTCCTTAGGTCCTCTGTCTATAGGTCCTCTGTCTATAGGTCCACTGTCTTTAGGTCCCCTGTCTATAGGTCCCCTGTCTTTAGGTCCCCTGTCTTTAGGTCCCCTGTCTATAGGTCCCCTGTCTTTAGGTCCCCTGTCTTTCTCTCCTCATTCTCTGTCAACAGTGAGAAGATTGTCTTTATCAATTATTGATCAAATACATTGTAAAGAACTGTGCAACGCTTTGTGTGTGTCTGAGACTGGATGAGGGTAGAGGACCAGATAATGGGATGGAAAGAGAGAAATATGAACAGATCTCCGAAGATAGAGGGAGCAATGGAAAGAAACAATGGAAGACTTCTTACATCTATATTTTTTAAAGAAGACTATTTAAATCTACATGCCAAAACGAAAGGTCTAGAATTGTTGAACTCAATGTCATCACAGAATACAGAAACCACAGATGTACACAGATAGAATCTCCCTGAGAATACAGAAACCCACAGGTAGAATCTCCCTGAGAATACAGAAACCCACAGATAGAATCTCCCTGAGAATACAGAAACCCACAGATAGAATCTCCCTGAGAATACAGAAACCCACAGATAGAATCTCCCTGAGAATACAGAAACCCACAGATAGAATCTCCCTGAGAATACAGAAACCCACAGATAGAATCCTTCTGTGCTTCATGAGCGTCTGCTTGGACTCTCACAGCCAAATGTCAAACCTGATTATTGTCCTTTAAGTACCTCTTCCCTGTGATTTCCCAGCTGTTCTTCCCAGATGGCATTCCCAGCTGTTCTTCCCAGATGGCATTCCCAGCTGTTCTTCCCAGATGGCATTCCCATTCCCTACATAGCTGACTACTTTTGACCAGGATCCATAAACCGCCGTTTGAAATAAACACATTTTCTCATGAATAGCGGAGGCTTTGTTTGCTGAGCATAATGGGAATAGGGCAGTTAGATTTTAGGAGAGATGAATCAAACACTGTTCATATGAAAATAAAATATATATATTTTTAAGAAAGGAACAGGGAAACTGTGTACCTGTCTGTCCCTGCAGCAGTGAGTGTCTGTCTGCACCTGTCTGTCCCTGCAGCAGTGAGTGTCTGTCTGCACCTGTCTGTCCCTACAGCTGTAGGTGTCTGTCTGCACCTGTCTGTCTGCACCTGTCTGTCCCTGCAGCAGTAGGTGTCTGTCTGCACCTGTCTGTCCCTACAGCAGTGGGTGTCTGTCTGCACCTGTCTGTCTGCACCTGTCTGTCCCTGCAGCAGTAGGTGTCTGTCTGCACCTGTCTGTCCCTACAGCAGTGGGTGTCTGTCTGCACCTGTCTGTCTGCACCTGTCTGTCCCTGCAGCAGTGAGTGTCTGTCTGCACCTGTCTGTCTGCACCTGTCTGTCCCTGCAGCAGTAGGTGTCTGTCTGCACCTGTCTGTCCCTACAGCAGTGGGTGTCTGTCTGCACCTGTCTGTCTGCACCTGTCTGTCCCTGCAGCAGTAGGTGTCTGTCTGCACCTGTCTGTCCCTGCAGCAGTAGGTGTCTGTCTGCACCTGTCTGTCCCTGCAGCAGTGGGTGTCTGTCTGCACCTGTCTGTCTGCACCGGTCTGTCCCTGCAGCAGTAGGTGTCTGTCTGCACCTGTCTGTCCCTGCAGCAGTAGGTGTCTGTCTGCACCTGTCTGTCCCTACAGCTGTGAGTGTCTGTCTGCACCTGTCTGTCCCTGCAGCAGTAGGTGTCTGTCTGCACCTGTCTGTCCCTACAGCAGTGAGTGTCTGTCTGCACCTGTCTGTCTGTACCTGCCTGTCCCTACAGCTGTAGGTGTCTGTCTGTCCCTACAGCAGTGAGTGTCTGTCTGCACCTGTCTGTCTGCACCTGTCTGTCCCTACAGCTGTAGGTGTCTGTCTGCACCTGTCTGTCTGCACCTGTCTGTCCCTACAGCTGTGTCTGTCTGCACCTGTCTGTCCCTACAGCTGTAGGTGTCTGTCTGCACCTGTCTGTCCCTGCAGCTGTAGGTGTCTGTCTGCACCTGTCTGTCTGCACCTGTCTGTCTGCACCTGTCTGTCCCTACAGCTGTAGGTGTCTGTCTGCACCTGTCTGTCTGCACCTGTCTGTCTGCACCTGTCTGTCTGCACCTGTCTGTCCCTACAGCAGTAGGTGTCTGTCTTCACCTGTCTGTCCCTACAGCTGTAGGTGTCTGTCTGCACCTGTCTGTCTGCACCTGTCTGTCTTCACCTGTCTGTCCCTACAGCTGTAGGTGTCTGTCTGCACCTGTCTGTCTTCACCTGTCTGCCCCTACAGCAGTAGGTGTCTGTCTTCACCTGTCTGTCCCTACAGCTGTAGGTGTCTGTCTGCACCTGTTTGTCTTCACCTGTCTGTCCCTACAGCTGTAGGTGTCTGTCTGCACCTGTCTGTCTTCACCTGTCTGTCCCTACAGCAGTAGGTGTCTGTCTTCACCTGTCTGTCCCTACAGCTGTAGGTGTCTGTCTTCACCTGTCTGTCTGCACCTGTCTGTCCCTACAGTTATAAGTGTTTGTCTGCTTCTCACTCAAACTGTGTACTAATTGCTAATCCAATCAAATTAGAGTTGTAATTGCTGAGCTCTTGGCATTTGGCCTCCTTCTAAATGTCCAGGAGAGACACCTGGTCTGGTTTCCTCTGGTACTGAAGAGAGAGAGAGGTCCTAAATGTCCAGGAGAGACACCTGGTCTGGTTTCCTCTGGTACTGAAGAGAGAGAGAGGTCCTAAATGTCCAGGAGAGACACCTGGTCTGGTTTCCTCTGGTACTGAAGAGAGAGAGAGGTCCTAAATGTCCAGGAGAGACACCTGGTCTGGTTTCCTCTGGTACTGAAGAGAGAGAGAGGTCCTAAATGTCCAGGAGAGACACCTGGTCTGGTTTCCTCTGGTACTGAAGAGAGAGGCAGAGCGGTTGACCATGTTGACTACATCACTAACCTTGTCTGAGACCTGGCCTAGGGTTGAGCTCAGCAGGCCCATACAGGGTTAGGACTATACAGGGTTAGGACTATACAGGGTTAGGACCATACAGGGTTAGGACTATACAGGGTTAGGACTATACAGGGTTAGGACCATACAGGGTTAGTACCACACAGGGTTAGGACCACACAGGGTTAGGACTATACAGGGTTAGGACTATACAGGATTAGGACTATACAGGGTTAGGACTAAACAGGGTTAGGACTATACAGGGTTAGGACTAAACAGGGTTAGGACTATACAGGGTTAGGACTATACAGGGTTAGGACTATACAGGGTTAGGACTATACAGGGTTAGGACTATACAGGGTTAGGACTATACAGGGTTAGGACTATACAGGGTTAGGACTAAACAGGGTTAGGACTATACAGGGTTAGGACTATACAGGGTTAGGACTATACAGGGTTAGGACTATACAGGGTTAGGACTATACAGGGTTAGGACCATACAGGGTTAGGACTAAACAGGGTTAGTACTATACAGGGTTAGGACTATACAGGGTTAGTACCACACAGGGTTAGGACTATACAGGGTTAGGACTATACAGGGTTAGGACTATACAGGGTTAGGACTATACAGGGTTAGGACTACACAGAGAGAGACAGAGATAGAGAGAGAAGGAGAGCGAGAGAGAGAGAAGAGGTAGAGAGAGAAGGAGAGCGAGAGAGAGAGAGAAGAGGTTGGTCTAAATTCCTCAGAAGACCAAACAACTAAAAGGTACAGGAAGAAATCCTCTTGAATGTGGTCAGAGTGCCCCCAGGTGGCCATGGAGGGAATTATAAAAATGTCTCATAAAGTTTCATAAGACGATCAGTAGACGATCACTCTGGGGACAAATGATACAATATGAGAGGCACAGGCTCCATCCCAAATGACACCCTATCTAATATATAGGACACTACTACTGACCGTATACCTATAGAGTCCCACACTATGAGTCATTACACCCATAAAACACTGCGGTCAAACAGGGAATATACCTATTACCCCCTATAGATAAACCCTATAGATCAGAGGTTCTGTACCTATTACCCCCTATAGATAAACCCTATAGATCAGAGGTTCTGTACCTATTACCCCCTATAGATAAACCCTATAGATCAGAGGTTCTGTACCTATTACCCCCTATAGATCAGAGGTTATGTACCTATTAAACCCTATAGATCAGAGGTTATGTACCTATTACCCCCTATAGATAAACCCTATAGATCAGAGGTTCTGTACCTATTACCCCCTATAGATAAACCCTATAGATCAGATGGCCTGTACCTATTACCCCCTATAGATAAACCCTATAGATCAGAGGTTCTGTACCTATTACCCCCTATAGATAAACCCTATAGATCAGATGGCCTGTACCTATTACCCCCTATAGATAAACCCTATAGATCAGAGGTTCTGTACCTATTACCCCCTATAGATAAACCCTATAGATCAGATGGCCTGTACCTATTACCCCCTATAGATAAACCCTATAGATCAGAGGTTCTGTACCTATTACCCCCTATAGATAAACCCTCTCACCATATAGATCAGAGATACTATACCTCTCACCATATAGATCAGAGATACTATACCTCTCACCATATAGATCAGAGATACTATACCTCTCACCATATAGATCAGAGATACTATACCTCTCACCATATAGATCAGAGATACTATACCTCTCACCTCCTATAGATTGGAGATACTATACCTCTTACCTCCTATAGAATGGAGATACTATACCTCTTACCTCCTATAGATTGGAGATACTATACCTCTTACCTCCTATAGATTGGAGATACTATACCTCTTACCTCCTATAGAATGGAGATACTATACCTCTCACCTCCTATAGATCAGAGATACTGTACCTCTCACAATATAGTTCAGAGATACTATACCTCTCACCATATAGATCAGAGATACTATACCTCTCACCGTATAGATCAGAGATACTGTACCTCTTAGTATAGATCAGAGATACTATACCTCTCACCATATAGATCAGAGATACTATACCTCTCACCATATAGATCAGAGATACTATACCTCTCACCATATATACTATACCTCTCACCATATAGATCAGAGATACTATACCTCTCACCATATAGATCAGAGATACTATACCTCTCACCATATAGATCAGATATACAATACCTCTCAGCATATAGATCAGAGATACTATACCTCTTACCTCCTATAGATTGGAGATACAATACCTCTTACCTCCTATAGATTGGAGATACTATACCTCTCACCTCCTATAGATCAGAGATACTGTACCTCTCACCATATAGTTCAGAGATACTATACCTCTCACCATATAGATCAGAGATACTATACCTCTCACCATATAGATCAGAGATACTGTACCTCTTAGTATAGATCAGAGATACTATACCTCTTACCTCCTATAGATTGGAGATACTATACCTCTTACCTCCTATAGATTGGAGATACTATACCTCTCACCTCCTATAGATCAGAGATACTGTACCTCTCACCATATAGTTCAGAGATACTATACATCTCACCATATAGATCAGAGATACTATACCTCTCACCATATAGATCAGAGATACTATACCTCTCACCATATAGATCAGAGATACTATACCTCTCACCATATAGATCAGAGATACTATACCTCTCACCATATAGATCAGAGATACTATACCTCTCACCATATAGATCAGAGATACTATACCTCTCACCTCCTATAGATCAGATACTATACCTCTCACCATATAGATCAGAGATACTATACCTCTCACCATATAGATCAGAGATACTATACCTCTCACCTCCTATAGATCAGATACTATACCTCTCACCATATAGATCAGAGATACTATACCTCTTACCTCCTATAGATTGGAGATACTATACCTGTCACCATATAGATCAGAGATACTATACCTCTCACCTCCTATAGATCTGAGATACTATACCTCTCACCATATAGATCAGAGATACTATACCTCTCACCATATAGATCAGAGATACTATACCTCTCACCATATAGATCAGAGATACTGTACCTCTTAGTATAGATCAGAGATACTATACCTCTCACCATATAGATCAGAGATACTATACCTCTCACCATATAGATCAGAGATACTATACCTCTCACCTCCTATAGATCAGAGATACTATACCTCTCACTTCCTATAGATCAGAGATACTATACCTCTCACTTCCTATAGATCAGAGATACTATACCTCTCACCATATAGATCAGAGATACTATACCTCTCACCTCCTATAGATCAGAGATACTATACCTCTCACCATATAGATCAGAGATACTATACCTCTCACCTCCTATAGATCAGAGATACTATACCTCTCACCTCCTATAGATCAGAGATACTATACCTCTCACTTCCTATAGATCAGAGATACTATACCTCTCACCATATAGATCAGAGATACTATACCTCTCACCATATAGATCAGAGATACTATACCTCTCACCTCCTATAGATCAGAGATACTATACCTCTCACCATATAGATCAGAGATACTATACCTCTCACCATATAGATCAGAGATACTGTACCTCTTAGTATAGATCAGATATACTATACCTCTCACCATATAGATCAGAGATACTATACCTCTCACCATATAGATCAGAGATACTATACCTCTCACCATATATACGATACCTCTCACCATATAGATCAGAGATACTATACCTCTCACCATATAGATCAGAGATACTATACCTCTCACCTCCTATAGATCAGAGATACTATACCTCTCACTTCCTATAGATCAGAGATACTATACCTCTCACCATATAGATCAGAGATACTATACCTCTCACCATATAGATCAGAGATACTATACCTCTCACCATATAGATCAGAGATACTATACCTCTCACCATATAGATCAGAGATACTATACCTCTCACCATATAGATCAGAGATACTATACCTCTCACCTCCTATAGATCAGAGATACTATACCTCTCACCATATAGATCAGAGATACTATACCTCTTAGTATAGATCAGAGATACTATACCTCTCACCATATAGATCAGAGATACTGTACCTCTTAGTATAGATCAGAGATACTATACCTCTCACCATATAGATCAGAGATACTATACCTCTCACCATATAGATCAGAGATACTATACCTCTCACCATATAGATCAGAGATACTATACCTCTCACCATATAGATCAGAGATACTATACCTCTCACCATATAGATCAGAGATACTATACCTCTCACCATATAGATCAGAGATACTATACCTCTCACCATATAGATCAGAGATACTATACCTCTCACCTCCTATAGATCAGATACTATACCTCTCACCATATAGATCAGAGATACTATACCTCTCACCTCCTATAGATCAGAGATACTGTACCTCTTAGTATAGATCAGAGATACTATACCTCTC
>NC_068440.1:44097730-44135230 GCF_023373465.1 Oncorhynchus keta | reverse complement strand
ATAGAACTGGTCTGTTCTGACCTCTGACCTCTAGGGTTCCCTGATCAGACGTCCTGACGTCCATGTTGAAGCCCTGGAGACGGTGACGTAGTCATGGAGATGGAGCCACGGTGACGTAGTCATGGAGATGAAACCACAAACACAGCTACATTTTTTTGTCATTTTATTTAGCTTTTTTTTCTGCAAAATAATGATTTTTACCTTCTATCACAAATATACAGTTGGGAAAGTAAATAAGCTTGTAGAAACACCTGTGTTTATTTATCATGTACTTTTATGAGGATAATTATCTCCTTAAAAAAAAAGGTTTTACAAGCATCTCTGAGTGGCATAGCGGGAAACAGTCAGGAAGAATTGCTGTTAAAGTGAAAGTGGAGTAGCAGTAAGACATAATATACCATTATGCATCTACAATATATTACAATCCCATTCTAAAACACACATTTACGGTGGCCTGTGTTCCATTTCAGCGGGAAGCGTTTCTGAGACAGAATACATTCTCAGAAAATAACAGATCTATTTTTCTCAAACACAGTCAATTAAAAACCTCCAGTATCATATTCCACATGTCTGGCAAACATCATTATTCGAGAAGCGCTCATATCAGTCTGTGATTTAGTCAGTCGGGGTGACGTCATCGGCGATCGCCGCCGTTATGCCTCAGAAGCCTGCGGGTCGAACCATCATGGTGGTCACTGTAGTCATGAGGCTGGGTCCCTTCCAGTAGTACCACTTGATGCCGTTGTAACGGACCACGTTGGAGACGCCAGAGTAGTAGATACCGTTCAGGTTGGAGGGACCACACGCCTCAAACCACCAACCTAGTGGAGAGGGGAGAGGTCAGGGGTCAGGAAGAGAGAGAGAGAGAGAGAGAGAGAGGGCAGATGGACCACCCGCCTCAAACCACCAACCTAGTGGAGAGGGGAGAGGTCAGGGGTCAGGAAGAGAGAGAGAGAGAGGGCAGAGGGACCACATGCCTCAAACCACCAACCTAGTGGAGAGGGGAGAGGTCAGGGGTCAGGAAGAGAGAGAGAGAGAGCAGAGGGACCACACGCCTCAAACCACCAACCTAGTGGAGAGGGGAGAGGTCAGGGGTCAGGAAGAGAGAGAGAGAGAGCAGAGGGACCACACGCCTCAAACCACCAACCTAGTGGAGAGGGGAGAGGTCAGGGGTCAGGAAGAGAGAGAGAGAGAGAGAGAGAGAGGGCAGATGGACCACCCGCCTCAAACCACCAACCTAGTGGAGAGGGGAGAGGTCAGGGGTCAGGGAGAGAGAGAGAGAGAGAGAGAGAGAGAGAGAGAGAGAGAGAGGGCAGATGGACCACACGCCTCAAACCACCAACCTAGTGGAGAGGGGAGAGGTCAGGGGTCAGGAAGAGAGAGAGAGGGCAGATGGACCAGACGCCTCAAACCACCAACCTAGGGGAGAGGTCAGGGGTCAGGAAGAGAGAGAGAGAGGGCAGATGGACCACACGCCTCAAACCACCAACCTAGTGGAGAGGGGAGAGGTTAGAGGTCACGAAGAGAGAGAGAGAGGGCAGAGGGACCACACGCCTCAGACCACCAACCTAGTGGAGAGGGGAGAGGTCAGGGGTCAGGAAGAGAGAGAGAGAGGGCAGAGGGACCACACGCCTCAAACTACCAACCTAGGGGAGAGGTTAGAGGTCAGGAAGAGAGAGAGAGAGGGCAGAGGGACCACACGCCTCAAACCACCAACCTAGTGGAGAGGGGAGAGGTCAGGGGTCAGGAAGAGAGAGAGAGAGAGGGCAGAGGGACCAGACGCCTCAAACCACCAACCTAGGGGAGAGGGGAGAGGTCAGAGGTCAGGAAGAGAGAGAGAGAAAGAGGGCAGAGGGACCACACGCCTCAAACCACCAACCTAGTGGAGAGGGGAGAGGTCAGGGGTCAGGAAGAGAGAGAGAGAGAGAGAGAGAGAGAGAGAGAGAGAGGGCAGATGGACCAGAGGCCTCAAACTGCCAACCTAGTGGAGAGGGGAGAGGTTTCAGGTTAGAGGTTAGGAAGAGAGAGAGAGAGAGAGAGAGAGAGCAGAGGACCCACGCCTCAAACCCCCAACCTAGTGGAGAGGGGAGAGGTTAGAGGTCAGGAAGAGAGAGAGAGAGAGAGCAGAGGACCCACGCCTCAAACCCCCAACCTAGTGGAGAGGGGAAAGGTCGGGGGTCAGGAACAGAGAGATTACACCAGAGAGGAAAAGGGAGGTTGTGTGGTCAAACTACGCCATTTCATGTTTATGTACAACTTTACAAGAGGAAAACACTTTACAAGAGTCAGACCAATAAAACATTTATTTAGAAAAATTGGTATTAAGTAGAAGGAGAGAAGGTAGAGGATAGAGGGGGGAAGGTAGAGGATAGAGTAGGAGGAGGGAAGGTAGAGGATAGAGTAGGAGGAGGGAAGGTAGAGGATAGAGTAGGAGGAGGGAAGGTAGAGGACATAGTAGGAGGAAGGAAGGTAGAGGATAGAGGAGGGAAGGTAGAGGACATAGTAGGAGGAGGGAAGGTAGAGGACAGAGGAGGAGGAGGGAAGGTAGAGGATAGAGGAGGGAAGGTAGAGGATAGAGGAGAGAAGGTAGAGGATAGAGGAGGAGGAGGGAAGGTAGAGGATAGAGGGGGGAAGGTAGAGGATAGAGTAGGAGGAGAGAAGGTAGAGGACATAGTAGGAGGAGGGAAGGTAGAGGATAGAGGAGGGAGGAGGGAAGGTAGAGGATAGAGGAGGGAGGAGGGAAGGTAGAGGACATAGTAGGAGGAGGGAAGGTAGAGGACAGAGGAGGAGGAGGGAAAGTAGAGGATAGAGGAGGGAAAGTAGAGGATATAGGGAAAGTAGAGGACAGAGGAGGGAAGGTAGAGGACAGAGGAGGGAAGGTAGAGGACAGAGGAGGGAAGGTAGAGGATAGAGGAGGAAAGGTAGAGGAGGGAAGGCAGAGGACATAGTAGGAGGAGGGAAGGTAGAGGATAGAGGAGGAGGAGGGAAGGTAGAGGACAGAGGAGGAGGAGGGAAAGTACAGGACAGAGGAGGGAAGGTAGAGGATAGAGGAGGGAAGGTAGAGGATAGAGGAGGGAAGGTAGAGGATAGAGGAGGGAAGGTAGAGGATAGAGGAGGGAAGGTAGAGGACAGAGGAGGGAAGGTAGAGGATAGAGGAGGGAAGGTAGAGGATAGAGGAGGAGGAGGGAAGGTAGAGGATAGAGGAGGAGGAGGGAAGGTAGAGGATAGAGGAGGAGGAGGGAAGGTAGAGGATAGAGGAGGGCAGGTAGAGGATAGAGGAGGGCAGGTAGAGGATAGAGGAGGAGGAGGGAAGGTAGAGGACATAGTAGGAGGAGGGAAGGTAGAGGACAGAGGAGGAGGAGGGAAAGTAGAGGATAGAGGAGGGAAAGTAGAGGATAGAGGGAAAGTAGAGGACAGAGGAGGGAAGTAGAGGACAGAGTAGGAGGAGGGAAGGTAGAGGATAGAGGAGGAGGAGGGAAGGTAGAGGATAGAGGGAAGGTAGAGGACATAGTAGGAGGAGGGAAGGTAGAGGATAGAGTAGGGAAGGTAGAGGATAGAGGAGGGAAGGCAGAGGATAGAGGAGGAGGAGAGAAAGTAGAGGATAGAGGAGGAGGAGGGAAAGTAGAGGACAGAGGAGGGAAGGTAGAGGACAGAGGAGGAGGAGGGAAAGTAGAGGACAGAGGAGGGAAGGTAGAGGATAGAGGAGGGAAGGTAGAGGATAGAGGAGGAGGAGGGAAGGTAGAGGATAGAGGAGGAGGGGAGGTAGGGGATAGAGGAGGAGGAGGGAAGGTAGAGGATAGAGGAGGGAAGGTAGAGGATAGAGTAGGGAAGGTAGAGGATAGAGGAGGGAAAGTAGAGGATAGGGGGAAAGTAGAGGACAGAGGAGGGAAGGTAGAGGACAGAGGAGGGAAGGTAGAGGACAGAGGAGGAGGAGGGAAAGTAGAGGACAGAGGAGGGAAGGTAGAGGATAGAGGAGGGAAGGTAGAGGATAGAGGAGGAGGAGGGAAGGTAGAGGATAGAGGAGGAGGAGGGAAGATAGAGGATAGAGGAGGGCAGGTAGAGGATAGAGTAGGAGGAGGGAAGGTAGAGGATAGAGGAGGAGGAGGGAAGGTAGAGAATAGAGGAGGAGCAGGGCAGGTAGAGGATAGAGGAGGAGCAGGGCAGGTAGAGGATAGAGGAGGAGGAGGGAAGGTAGAGGATAGAGGAGGGAAGGTAGAGGATAGAGTAGGGAAGGTAGAGGATAGAGGAGGGAAAGTAGAGGATAGAGGGAAAGTAAAGGACAGAGGGGGGAAGGTAGAGGACAGAGGAGGGAAGGTAGAGGACAGAGGAGGGAAGGTAGAGGATAGAGGAGGGCAGGTAGAGGATAGAGGAGGAGGAGGGAAGGTAGAGGATAGAGTAGGGAAGGTAGAGGATAGAGGAGGGAAGGCAGAGGATAGAGGAGGAGGAGAGAAGGTAGAGGATAGAGGATGAGGAGGGAAGGTAGAGGATAGAGGAGGGAAGGTAGAGGATAGAGGAGGGAAGGTAGAGGATAGAGGAGGGAAGGTAGAGGATAGAGGAGGGCAGGTAGAGGATAGAGGAGGGAAGGTAGAGGATAGAGGAGGGCAGGTAGAGGATAGAGGAGGGCAGGTAGATGATAGAGAAAGAGGAGTGAAGGCAAAGTATAGAGTATTATGAGGGAAGGTAGAGGATAGAGGAGGGAAGGTAGAGGATAGAGTAGGAGGAGGGAAGTTAGAGGATAGAGTAGGAGGAGGGAAGTTAGAGGATAGAGGAGGGAAGGTAGAGGATAGTGGAGGGAAGGTAGAGGATAGAGTAGGAGGAGAGAAGGTAGAGGATAGAGGATAGAGGAGGGAAGGTAGAGGATAGAGTAGGAGGAGGGAAGGTAGAGGATAGAGTAGGAGGAGTGAAGGCAAAGTATAGAGTATTATGAGGGAAGGTAGAGGATAGAGTAGGAGGAGGGAAGGTAGAGGATAGAGTAGGAGGAGGGAATGTAGATGATAGAGTAGGAGGAGGGAATGTAGATGATAGAGTAGGAGGAGGGAAGGTAGAGGATAGAGTAGGAGGAGGGAAGGTAGAGGATAGAGGAGGGAAGGTAGAGGATAGAGGAGGGCAGGTAGAGGATAGAGGAGGGCAGGTAGAGGAGGAGGAGGGAAGGTAGATGATAGAGAAAGAGGAGTGAAGGCAAAGTATAGAGTATTATGAGGGAAGTTAGAGGATAGAGGAGGGAAGGTAGAGGATAGAGGAGGGAAGGTAGAGGATAGAGGAGGGAAGGTAGAGGATAGAGTAGGAGGAGGGAAGGTAGAGGATGGAGTAGGAGGAGGGAAGGTAGATGATAGAGTAGGAGGAGGGAAGGTAGAGGATAGAGTAGGAGGAGGGAAGGTAGAGGATAGAGGAGGGAAGGTAGAGGATAGAGGAGGGAAGGTAGAGGATAGAGTAGGAGGAGGGAAGGTAGAGGATAGAGTAGGAGGAGGGAAGGTAGATGATAGAGTAGGAGGAGGGAAGGTAGATGATAGAGTAGGAGGAGTGAAGGCAAAGCATAGAGTATTATGAGGGAAGGTAGAGGATAGAGCAGGAGGAGGGAAGGTAGAGGATAGAGGAGGGAAGGTAGAGGATAGAGGAGGGAAGGTAGAGGGTAGAGTAGGAGGAGCGAAGGTAGAGGATAGAGTAGGAGGAGGGAAGGTAGATGATAGAGCAGAGGAAAGAAGGTAGAGGATAGAGGAGGGAAAGTAGAGGATAGAGTAGGAGGAGGGAAGGTAGAGGATAGGAGTAGGAGGAGTGAAGGCAAAGTGTAGAGTATTATGAGGGAAGGTAGAGGATAGAGTAGGAGGGAAGGTAGAGGATAGAGTAGGAGGAGGGAAGGTAGAGGATAGAGGAGGGAAGGTAGAGGATAGAGGAGGGAAGGTAGAGGATAGAGTAGGAGGAGGGAAGGTAGATGATAGAGGAGGGAACGTAGAGGATAGAGTAGGAGTAGGGAAGGTAGAGGATAGAGTAGGAGGAGGGAATGTAGATGATAGAGTAGAAGGAGGGAAGGTAGAGGATAGAGGAGGGAAGATAGAGGATAGAGTAGGAGGAGAGAAGGTAGAGGATAGAGTAGGAGGAGGGAAGGTAGAGGATAGAGTAGGAGGAGGGAAGGTAGAGGATAGAGGAGGGAAGGTAGAGGATAGAGGAGGGAAGGTAGAGGATAGAGGAGGGAAGGTAGAGGATAGAGTAGGAGGACGGAAGGTACAGGATAGAGTAGGAGGAGGGAAGGTAGAGGATAGAGTAGGGAAGGTAGAGGATAGAGTAGGAGGAGGGAAGGTAGAGGATAGAGTAGGAGGAGGGAAGGTAGAGGATAGAGGAGGGAAGGTAGAGGACATAGTAGGAGGAGGGAAGGTAGAGGATAGAGTAGGAGGAGGGAAGGTAGAGGATAGAGGAGGGAAGGTAGAGGATAGAGTAGGGAAGGTTGTGGCTATGTGTAATGGTGTCGTGCACTTGAGGTTATATTCCAATGAACCAAATGAAAAATACATTGTTAAATGGGTTTCCGTCGCAGTTTCAACTTTACCGATAGTTTTCTCACAAAAACAATTGTGACTGTGCCCCCTCTGGCACGTACACTCTAACCAACAGCAGCCTCCCCGACGACATTATTATGGACAACAACAACAAAAAACATGTGTCAAACAGCAGCCAAGCATGGATCATCATGTCACCAGAATAAGACTCATAAAGGAGCATCAAGCTCATCGCCGTGCTCTTTCACCACCCTGGGAAGGTCTTCATCATTTACTTCATCTGTAGCCTAACAAACTGCATGGTTTTCCTGACCACACAACAGGTCATTACGTGATTCCAACTTTACTTCCATGTGACGGATATTATATCAATATTTCCACATTAAAGCGTTTCCACCGACATTTCTCGCTCAATTAATTTTTACCAGCAAAAAAAAATAAATAACACCACCTTGTTTTGTTTCATTGACATTTGATTACCGACAAATGTTCTGTTTCCGTCAGGCCTGACGTGCTTTATCTGGCTGGTACGTACTTGACTAGCAGAACACAGCTGCATGGAAACCTGTTAATGAAAGTGAGAGCCTCAGAGTACCTCCAGAAGCCATCTGGGCACATTTGCAGGAGCAGCGGTCGTTGTCTCGGTCCTTGGTGCTGAACTGGGTCCCAGGCTGGGTCAGACTGCTGGTGCGGCCGGCGGTACCACTGAACCCCTGGGCATGGAGACTGGGAGAGGACCAGAACAATCAACACACATACACAATAACAACCTTCTGAAATGTGTTAGACAGGTAACTCTTTATCCACATTATAGCAGGGGGTGTAAAGCCATAACAGCCTCTGTGTTCTGTTAGACAGGTAACTCTTTATCCACATTATAGCAGGGGGTGTAAAGCCATGACACCTCTGTGTTCTGTTAGACAGGTAACTCTTTATCCACATTATAGCAGGGGGGTGTAAAGCCATGTTCCCTCTGTGTTCTGTTAGACAGGTAACTCTTTATCCACATTATAGCAGGGGGTGTAAAGCCATAACACCCTCTGTGTTCTGTTAGACAGGTAACTCTTTATCCACATTATAGCAGGGGTGTAAAGCCATAACACCCTCTGTGTTCTGTTAGACAGGTAACTCTTTATCCACATTATAGCAGGGGTGTAAAGCCATAACAGCCTCTGTGTTCTGTTAGACAGGTAACTCTTTATCCACATTATAGCAGGGGTGTAAAGCCATAACACCCTGTGTTCTGTTAGACAGGTAACTCTTTATCCACATTATAGCAGGGGGTGTAAAGCCATAACACCCTCTGTGTTCTGTTAGACAGGTAACTCTTTATCCACATTATAGCAGGGGGTGTAAAGCCATAACAGCCTCTGTGTTCTGTTAGACAGGTAAGTCTTTATCCACATTATAGCAGGGGGTGTAAAGCCATGACAATCTGTGTTCTGTTAGACAGGTAACCTTTAAATTATAAGGGTTCTCAAGCCATGACACCCCTGTGTTCTGTTAGACAGGTAACTCTTTATCCACATTATAGCAGGGGTGTAAAGCCATAACACCCTCTGTGTTCTGTTAACAGGTAAGTCTTTATCCACATTATAGCAGGGGTGTAAAGCCATAACACCTCTGTTCTGTTAGACAGGTAACTCTTTATCCACATTATAGCAGGGGGTGTAAAGCCATAACACCTGTGTTCTGTTAGACAGGTGTTCTCTTTATCCACATTATAGCAGGGGGTGTAAAGCCACCTGGTTAACACCCTCTGTGTTCTGTCAGACTAGCCTAACCTGGTTATCCACATTATAAGGGGTGTCAAAGCCATAACACCCTCTGTGTTCTGTTAGACAGGTAACTACCTGGTTATCCACATTATAGCCTAGGGGTTAAATAGTGTTCTCAACTAGCCTACCTGGTTAAATAAAGGTGTTCTCAACTGGCCTTCCTGGTTAAATAAAGGTGTTCTCAACTGGCCTACCTGGTTAAATAAAGGTGTTCTCAACTAGCCTACCTGGTTAAATAAAGGTGTTCTCAACTAGCCTACCTGGTTAAATAAAGGTGTTCTCAACTAGCCTACCTGGTTAAATAAAGGTGTTCTCAACTAGCCTACCTGGTTAAATAAAGGTGTTCTCAACTAGCCTACCTGGTTAAATAAAGGTGTTCTCAACTGGCCTACCTGGTTAAATATAGGTGAAATAAAATAAACAAAATAACATTTGGTGGTCTATAGCAGCTTCCCACCTGAATGAGCTTCATGTGAGGCAGATTAACCAACAATGCAGTTTTAAGAAAAATACGATTTAAGAATAGATTTACTAAATAAACTTAAGTTAAAAAAAAGTTAAAAAGTACCAATAAAATAACAATAATAATATACAGGGGATTACCGAGTCAATGGGTGAGGATACAGTTTAGTAATCGAGGTAATAACCGACCAACCGACTCAATTCGTTTTTTTGTAGCTACATTTGAAATGGTGTTTTTTACATTGGTTAAAAGTAGAGACTCATAGCTAGAAAGTGGTATATCTACAGCTGAGGGACAATGGTAAAGTAATTCTGTTTTGAAAGTTGATGAGCATCATTTAGAGCATCTTAATTAAGCCTTAGCCCCACCCATCTCTTTAAGGATTCAATCTGGAGTGGCAGTGCGCAAACGTCGTTCATAAACTCAGAGAATTACACTCTCAGTTCAGAGCGCACAATGGACCCTCTCGCTGAGGACTAGGGTTGACTAGGGTTGACTAGAGTTGACTAGAGTTCACAAGGGTTCACTAGGGTTGACTTGGGTTGACTAGGGTTGACTAGGGTTGATACGAGTGTTCTGACAGCAGTCAAGCGTCCAATCTAACTGGCTTTCGTTGGCTAGCTTGAGAACAGCTCACTGGCCATTTTACTCACCCTAGCAGAGCTGGTTACACTGTTTTCATGTTATCCAGAGCGTTGGAGACTAACTGTGTTGCTGGCAACAATTGTATTATGCTTTTCTTCCAACGGTTACTGACACCAGCCATATTTTTTTATTTTTTAAAATGTATTTTACCTTTATTTAACCAGGCAAGTCAGTTAAGAACAAATTCTTATTTTTAATGACGGCCTGGGAACAGTGGGTTAACTGCCTGTTCAGGGGCAGAACGACAGATTTGTACCTTGTCAGCTCTGGGATTTGAACTCACATCCTTCCGGTTACTAGTCCAACGCTCTAACCACTAGGCAACCCTGCCGCCCCGGGTGTTGACTGTTCATAAATTCATCAGTTATTCTGCTCCTCTGGCTCAGACACTCAGACGAGAGTCCTCTGAAGTCGGAGTAGATATCCAGAGAGAATTTACCATCTATGTCTATCGACAGTTGTCGTAGTGACATCATGAACATTCTATTGAAATGGTTACTCACAGAGTGGAGTCTTTTGTTTAAACATGTAGCTAGCTAGCTAAACAATTACCCATAATCCAAACTCATAATGTTTACTACTCTGCATGAATCTGCAGGTAGCTAACCAACTAGGTTCGATGTTAGCTAGCTACCATTAGCCTATAACTAACTAAATGACTCTGAGATACAACTAATATTACTACACAGATCATACATGTAACGTTAGCTAGCAAACAGTACGCTTCAACTTGAAACGAAACGGACTTTCAGGCTAAATTATAAATGTGTCATATCTGAAAATGTAGCTAGCTAGACTATCTTACCCGTATTAATAAACTTCACAGATGGTTGACCTTAGTATGATGATGTAATCCGGAGAAAGGTGTTTTATACAACAGCCTTCTTTCTGTGTGTTCTCTTTTTTGACTCGCTCTGCGATCAAAAGCCAGGATTTTCTCCATCTGCTAATTCCACTGGGCATTCCACTCATTTCAAAGCTCGGTACTAAACGAATTAGGCTCGCAAATTTAAAAATTGTATTCATATTTACAGATGGCACACACGTTTGTTATTAAGGCAAATGAAAAGTTTTTATTTCCAGAATGCATTTCTGCCAAAAAAAAAACGCATTTTGAAAAAACAGTAGTAGTAGTGACATGCTACATACACCTAGTTTCCTGTACATGCCGGTAGGGGTAAATGGACTATGCAAAGATAATAAACAGAGAGTAGCAGCAGGGTACATGTAGGTAGGGGTAAATGGACTATGCAAAGATAATAAACAGAGAGTACATGTCGGTAGGGGTAAATGGACTATGCAAAGATAATAAACAGAGAGTAGCAGCAGTGTACATGCCGGTAGGGGTAAATAGACTATGCAAAGATAATAAACAGAGAGTAGCAACATGGTACATGTCAGGTAGGGGAAAATGGACTATGCAAAGATAATAAACAGAGAGTAGCAACAGTGTACATGTCGGTAGGGGTAAATGGACTATGCAAAGATAATAAACAGAGAGTAGCAGCAGTGTACATGTCGGTAGGGGTAAATGGACTATGCAAAGATAATAAACAGAGAGTAGCAACAGTGTACATGTCGGTAGGGGTAAATGGACTATGCAAAGATAATAAACAGAGAGTAGCAACATGGTACATGCCGGTAGGGGTAAATGGACTATGCAAAGATAATAAACAGAGAGTAGCAGCAGTGTACATGTCGGTAGGGGTAAATGGACTATGCAAAGATAATAAACAGAGAGTAGCAGCAGTGTACATGTCGGTAGGGGTAAATGGACTATGCAAAGATAATAAACAGAGAGTAGCAACATGGTAAACATGCCGGTAGGGGTAAATGGACTATGCAAAGATAATAAACAGAGAGTAGCAACATGGTACATGTCGGTAGGGGTAAATGGACTATGCAAAGATAATAAACAGAGAGTAGCAACATGGTACATGTCGGTAGGGGTAAATGGACTATGCAAAGATAATAAACAGAGAGTAGCAACATGGTACATGCCGGTAGGGGTAAATGGACTATGCAAAGATAATAAACAGAGAGTAGCAACATGGTACATGTAGGTAGGGGTAAATGGACTATGCAAAGATAATAAACAGAGAGTAGCAACAGTGTACATGTAGGTAGGGGTAAATGGACAAAGATAATAAACAGAGAGTAGCAACAGTGTACATGTAGGTAGGGGTAAATGGACAAAGATAATAAACAGAGAGTAGCAACATGGTACATGTCGGTAGGGGTAAATGGACTATGCAAAGATAATAAACAGAGAGTAGCAGCAGTGTACATGTCGGTAGGGGTAAATGGACTATGCAAAGATAATAAACAGAGAGTAGCAACATGGTACATGTCGGTAGGGGTAAATGGACTATGCAAAGATAATAAACAGAGAGTAGCAGCAGTGCAAAGTAGCAACATGTACATGTCGGTAGGGGTAAATGGACTATGCAAAGATAATAAACAGAGAGTAGCAGCAGTGTACATGTAGGTAGGGGTAAATGGACTATGCAAAGATAATAAACAGAGAGTAGCAGCAGGGTACATGTAGGTAGGGGTAAATGGACTATGCAAAGATAATAAACAGAGAGTACATGTCGGTAGGGGTAAATGGACTATGCAAAGATAATAAACAGAGAGTAGCAGCAGTGTAAAAATGCCAAAAGTCTGGGTAGCCATTTTATGTTCAGCTGTCCTATGGCTTGGGGGTAGAAGCTGTTAAGAAGCCTTTTGGACCTAGACTTGGCACTCCGGTACCGCTTGCCGTGCGTTAGTAGAGAGAACAGTCTAAGACTGGGGTGGCTGGGGTCTTTGACATTTTTTAGGGCCTTCCTCTGACACCGCCTGGTTTAGAGGTCCTGGACAGCAGGAGGCTTGGTCCGGGTGATGTACTAGGCCACATGCATTACCCTCTGTAGTGCCTTACTGTTGGAGGCATAGCAGTTGCCATACCAGGCACTGATGTAACCTGTCAGGATGCTCTCTATGATGTAGCTGTAGAACCTTTTGAGGATCTTATGAGCCATTCTAGATCTTTTCAGTCTCCTGCGGGGGAAAAGACATTGTCGTGCCGTCTTCACAACTGTCGTGGTGTGTTTGGAACATTCTAGTTTGTTGGTGATGTGGACACCAAGGAACTATGGATATGAGACTGCCTTATAGTTACAGGGACAGATGGGAGAGGGGGCTGGCTATGGATATGAGACTGCCTTAGTTACAGGGACAGATGGGAGAGGGGGCTGGCTATGGATATGAGACTGCCTTAGTTACAGGGACAGATGGGAGAGGGGGTTGGCTATGGATATGAGACTGCCTTAGTTACAGGGACAGATGGGAGAGGGGGCTGGCTATGGATATGAGACTGCCTTAGTTACAGGGACAGATGGGAGAGGGGGTTGGCTATGGATATGAGACTGCCTTAGTAACAGGGACAGATGGGAGAGGGGGCTGGCTATGGATATTAGACTGCCTTAGCTACAGGGACAGGTGGAAGAGGGGGCTGACTATGGGTGTTTGGCCCTGGAGAAGATGCTTCCTTGGCCTGGGAACAATAGGGAAAGGGTTGGATGCCTTTCTTGGTTGGATGGGTGGAAGAAATCGCAGAGTAATTGAGTGACCCGACTGCTCCAGAGAAGAGAGAGAAAGCTAGAGAAGAGGTTACATTGACCAGAGAAAGCTAGAGAAGAGGTTGTATTGGCCAGAGAAAGCTAGAGAAGAGGTTGTATTGGCCAGAGAAAGCTAGAGAAGAGGTTACATTGACCAGAGAAAGCTAGAGAAGAGGTTGTATTGACCAGAGAAAGCTAGAGAAGAGGTTACATTGACCAGAGAAAGCTAGAGAAGAGGTTACATTGACCAGAGAAAGCTAGAGAAGAGGTTGCATTGACCAGAGAAAGCTAGAGAAGAGGTTACATTGACCAGAGAAAGCTAGAGAAGAGGTTACATTGGCCAGAGAAAGCTAGAGAAGAGGTTACATTGACCAGAGAAAGCTAGAGAAGAGGTTACATTGACCAGAGAAAGCTAGAGAAGAGGTTACATTGGCCAGAGAAAGCTAGAGAAGAGGTTGTATTGGCCAGAGAAAGCTAGAGAAGAGGTTACATTGACCAGAGAAAGCTAGAGAAGAGGTTACATTGACCAGAGAAAGCTAGAGAAGAGGTTACATTGACCAGAGAAAGCTAGAGAAGAGGTTACATTGGCCAGAGAAAGCTAGAGAAGAGGTTGCATTGGCCAGAGAAAGCTAGAGAAGAGGTTGCATTGACCAGAGAAAGCTAGAGAAGAGGTTACATTGACCAGAGAAAGCTAGAGAAGAGGTTGCATTGACCAGAGAAAGCTAGAGAAGAGGTTGCATTGACCAGAGAAAGCTAGAGAAGAGGTTACATTGACCAGAGAAAGCTAGAGAAGAGGTTGCATTGACCAGAGAAAGCTAGAGAAGAGGTTGCATTGACCAGAGAAAGCTAGAGCAGAGGTTACATTGGCCAGAGAAAGCTAGAGAAGAGGTTGCATTGACCAGAGAAAGCTAGAGAAGAGGTTGCATTGACCAGAGAAAGCTAGAGAAGAGGTTGCATTGACCAGAGAAAGCTAGAGAAGAGGTTACATTGACCAGAGAAAGCTAGAGAAGAGGTTGCATTGACCAGAGAAAGCTAGAGAAGAGGTTGCATTGACCAGAGAAAGCTAGAGCAGAGGTTACATTGGCCAGAGAAAGCTAGAGAAGAGGTTACATTGGCCAGAGAAAGCTAGAGAAGAGGTTGCATTGACCAGAGAAAGCTAGAGAAGGAGATGCCTTGGCCGAGTTCGGCCTGCATTGGCTGGGTAGAAGCCTAGCACAACAGGCCTCTGGCTTGGGTGATCCCTACGTAAACCCAACCCTGAGGAGGAGAACCAGATGTTCACAGCATGATAATGAACCACATAATCAGCGAGGTGAGATGGAACGCTGCTCAGCAGTAGTTGGCAAGAGGGCTGACAGCTCACAAACACTAGTACCATTCAGAGTGGGATGAATACAGCTCCTAGAAACACGTTTTGCACCGGCTTAATGGGCAAATCTTAGGTTATTTAAGGATGATCTTGGAAACTAAATATAAAGTTAACTTAATTCATTCCGGTGCTACACAAACTTCTACACTAACGAGCATTTCGTTTCACCCCAAATAATATCAACTTGTCAAACACCTCCGGCCTTTTTCAAACACTTCATCAAACTCCACTTCATCTACAGACTAAACTGTTAATGGATCTGCACCCGTCAATCACATTCCTCTTTTTTTAGGAACTTCTGAGTTTAAACAATCCTTTAGTGATCTCAGGTTGGGCTTTAGTAGTGGAGAGAGAGAGATACCATCACAGGGCTGTAGCAGTGGAGAGAGAGAGAAACCACCATAGGGCTTTAGTAGTGGAGAGAGATATACACTAGACCACCACAGGGCTTTAGTAGTGGAGAGAGATATATACTAGACCACCACAGGGCTTTAGTAGTGGAGAGAGAGATATACTAGACCACCACAGGGCTTTAGTAGTAGAGAGAGAGATATACTAGACCACCACAGGGCTTTAGTAGTGGAGAGAGAGATATACTAGACCACCACAGGGCTTTAGTAGTGGAGAGAGAGATATACTAGACCACCACAGGGCTTTAGTAGTGGGGAGAGAGATACCACCATAGGGCTTTAGTAGTGGAGAGAGAGAGATACTAGACCACCACAGGGCTTTAGTAGTGGAGAGAGATATACTAGACCACCACAGGGCTTTAGTAGTGGAGAAAGAGAGATATACTAGACCACCACAGGGCTTTAGTAGTGGAGAGATACCGCAATAGGGCTTTAGTAGTGGGGAGAGATATATACTAGACCACCACAGGGCTTTAGTAGTGGAGAGAGATATATACTAGACCACCACAGGGCTTCAGTAGTGGAGAGAGATATATATACTAGACCACCACAGGGCTTTAGTAGTGGGGAGAGATATATACTAGACCACCACAGGGCTTTAGTAGTGGAGAGAGATATATACTAGACCACCACAGGGCTTTAGTAGTGGAGAGATATATATACTAGACCACCACAGGGCTTTAGTAGTGGAGAGAGATATATACTAGACCACCACAGGGCTTCAGTAGTGGAGAGAGATATATATACTAGACCACCACAGGGCTTTAGTAGTGGGGAGAGATATATACTAGACCACCACAGGGCTTCAGTAGTGGAGAGAGAGATATATACTAGACCACCACAGGGCTTTAGTAGTGGAGAGAGAGATATACTAGACCACCACAGGGCTTTAGTAGTGGGGAGAGAGATACCACCATAGGGCTTTAGTAGTGGAGAGAGAGAGATACTAGACCACCACAGGGCTTTAGTAGTGGAGAGAGATATACTAGACCACCACAGGGCTTTAGTAGTGGAGAAAGAGAGATATACTAGACCACCACAGGGCTTTAGTAGTGGAGAGATACCGCAATAGGGCTTTAGTAGTGGGGAGAGATATATACTAGACCACCACAGGGCTTTAGTAGTGGAGAGAGATATATACTAGACCACCACAGGGCTTCAGTAGTGGAGAGAGATATATATACTAGACCACCACAGGGCTTTAGTAGTGGGGAGAGATATATACTAGACCACCACAGGGCTTTAGTAGTGGGGAGAGAGATACCACCATAGGGCTTTAGTAGTGGAGAGAGATATACTAGACCACCACAGGGCTTTAGTAGTGGAGAAAGAGAGATATACTAGACCACCACAGGGCTTTAGTAGTGGAGAGAGAGATATACTAGACCACCACAGGGCTTTAGTAGTGGAGAGAGAGAGATATACTAGACCACCACAGGGCTTTAGTAGTGGAGAGAGAGAGATATACTAGACCACCACAGGGCTTTAGTAGTGGAGAAAGAGAGATATACTAGACCACCACATGTCTTTAGTAGTGGAGAGATATATATATACTAGACCACCACAGGGCTTTAGTAGTGGAGAGAGAGATATACTAGACCACCACAGGGCTTTAGTAGTGGGGAGAGAGATACCACCATAGGGCTTTAGTAGTGGAGAGAGATATACTAGACCACCACAGGGCTTTAGTAGTGGAGAAAGAGAGATATACTAGACCACCACAGGGCTTTAGTAGTGGAGAGAGAGATATACTAGACCACCACAGGGCTTTAGTAGTGGAGAGAGAGAGATATACTAGACCACCATAGGGCTTTAGTAGTGGAGAGAGATATATACTAGACCACCACAGGGCTTTAGTAGTAGAGAGAGAGATATACTAGACCACCACAGGGCTTTAGTAGTGGAGAGATACCGCAATAGGGCTTTAGTAGTGGAGAGAGAGATACCACCATAGGGCTTTAGTAGTGGAGAGAGAGAGATACCGCAATAGGGCTTTAGTAGTGGGGAGAGATATATACTAGACCACCACAGGGCTTCAGTAGTGGAGAGAGATATATATACTAGACCACCACAGGGCTTTAGTAGTGGAAAGAGATATATACTAGACCACCACAGGGCTTTAGTAGTGGAGAGAGATATATACTAGACCACCACAGGGCTTCAGTAGTGGAGAGAGATATATATACTAGACCACCACAGGGCTTTAGTAGTGGAGATTGAGATATACTAGACCACCACAGGGCTTTAGTAGTGGAGAGAGATATACTAGACCACCATAGGGCTTTAGTAGTTTAGAGAGATATACACTAGACCACCACAGGGCTTCAGTAGTGGAGAGAGATATATATATACTAGACCACCACAGGGCTTTAGTAGTGGAGAGAGAGATATACTAGACCACCACAGGGCTTTAGTAGTGGAGAGAGATATACTAGACCACCACAGGGCTTCAGTAGTGGAGAGAGAGATGTACTAGACCACCACAGGGCTTTAGTAGTGGAGAGAGATATACTAGACCACCACAGGGCTTTAGTAGTGGAGAGAGAGATATACTAGACCACCACAGGGCTTTAGTAGTGGAGAAAGAGAGATATACTAGACCACCACAGGGCTTTAGTAGTGGAGAGAGAGATATACTAGACCACCACAGGGCTTTAGTAGTGGAGAGAGAGATATATACTAGACCACCACAGGGCTTTAGTAGTGGAGAGAGAGAGATATACTAGACCACCACAGGGCTTTAGTAGTGGAGAGAGAGAGATATACTAGACCACCACAGGGCTTTAGTAGTGGAGAGAGAGAGATATACTAGACCACCACAGGGCTTTAGTAGTGGAGAAAGAGATATATACTAGACCACCACATGTCTTTAGTAGTGGAGAGATATACTAGACCACCATAGGGCTTTAGTAGTGGAGAGAGATATATACTAGACCACCACAGGGCTTTAGTAGTAGAGAGAGAGATATACTAGACCACCACAGGGCTTTAGTAGTGGAGAGATACCGCAATAGGGCTTTAGTAGTGGAGAGAGAGATACCACCATAGGGCTTTAGTAGTGGAGAGAGAGAGATACCGCAATAGGGCTTTAGTAGTGGGGAGAGATATATACTAGACCACCACAGGGCTTCAGTAGTGGAGAGAGATATATATACTAGACCACCACAGGGCTTTAGTAGTGGAAAGAGATATATACTAGACCACCACAGGGCTTTAGTAGTGGAGAGATATATACTAGACCACCACAGGGCTTCAGTAGTGGAGAGAGATATATATACTAGACCACCACAGGGCTTTAGTAGTGGAGATTGAGATATACTAGACCACCACAGGGCTTTAGTAGTGGAGAGAGATATACTAGACCACCATAGGGCTTTAGTAGTTTAGAGAGATATACACTAGACCACCACAGGGCTTCAGTAGTGGAGAGAGATATATATATACTAGACCACCACAGGGCTTTAGTAGTGGAGAGAGAGATATACTAGACCACCACAGGGCTTTAGTAGTGGAGAGAGATATACTAGACCACCACAGGGCTTCAGTAGTGGAGAGAGAGATGTACTAGACCACCACAGGGCTTTAGTAGTGGAGAGAGATATACTAGACCACCACAGGGCTTTAGTAGTGGAGAGAGAGATATACTAGACCACCACAGGGCTTTAGTAGTGGAGAAAGAGAGATATACTAGACCACCACAGGGCTTTAGTAGTGGAGAGAGAGATATACTAGACCACCACAGGGCTTTAGTAGTGGAGAGAGAGATATATACTAGACCACCACAGGGCTTTAGTAGTGGAGAGAGAGATATACTAGACCACCACAGGGCTTTAGTAGTGGAGAGAGAGAGATATACTAGACCACCACAGGGCTTTAGTAGTGGAGAGAGAGATATACTAGACCACCACAGGGCTTTAGTAGTGGAGAAAGAGATATATACTAGACCACCACATGTCTTTAGTAGTGGAGAGATATACTAGACCACCATAGGGCTTTAGTAGTGGAGAGAGATATATACTAGACCACCACAGGGCTTTAGTAGTAGAGAGAGATATACTAGACCACCACAGGGCTTTAGTAGTGGAGAGATACCGCAATAGGGCTTTAGTAGTGGAGAGAGAGATACCACCATAGGGCTTTAGTAGTGGAGAGAGAGAGATACCGCAATAGGGCTTTAGTAGTGGGGAGAGATATATACTAGACCACCACAGGGCTTCAGTAGTGGAGAGAGATATATATACTAGACCACCACAGGGCTTCAGTAGTGGAAAGAGATATATACTAGACCACCACAGGGCTTTAGTAGTGGAGAGAGATATATACTAGACCACCACAGGGCTTCAGTAGTGGAGAGAGATATATATACTAGACCACCACAGGGCTTTAGTAGTGGAGATTGAGATATACTAGACCACCACAGGGCTTTAGTAGTGGAGAGAGATATACTAGACCACCATAGGGCTTTAGTAGTTTAGAGAGATATATACTAGACCACCACAGGGCTTCAGTAGTGGAGAGAGATATATATACTAGACCACCACAGGGCTTTAGTAGTGGAGATTGAGATATACTAGACCACCACAGGGCTTTAGTAGTGGAGAGAGATATACTAGACCACCATAGGGCTTTAGTAGTTTAGAGAGATATACACTAGACCACCACAGGGCTTCAGTAGTGGAGAGAGATATATATACTAGACCACCACAGGGCTTTAGTAGTGGAGAGAGAGATATACTAGACCACCACAGGGCTTTAGTAGTGGAGAGAGATATACTAGACCACCACAGGGCTTCAGTAGTGGAGAGAGAGATGTACTAGACCACCACAGGGCTTTAGTAGTGGAGAGAGATATATACTAGACCACCACAGGGCTTTAGTAGTGGAGAGAGATATATACTAGACCACCACAGGGCTTCAGTAGTGGAGAGAGATATATATACTAGACCACCACAGGGCTTTAGTAGTGGAGAGAGAGATATACTAGACCACCACAGGGCTTTAGTAGTGGGGAGAGAGATACCACCATAGGGCTTTAGTAGTGGAGAGAGATATACTAGACCACCACAGGGCTTTAGTAGTGGAGAAAGAGAGATATACTAGACCACCACAGGGGTTTAGTAGTGGAGAGAGAGATATACTAGACCACCACAGGGCTTTAGTAGTGGAGAGAGAGATATATACTAGACCACCACAGGGCTTTAGTAGTGGAGAGAGAGAGATATACTAGACCACCACAGGGCTTTAGTAGTGGAGAGAGATATACTAGACCACCACAGGGCTTTAGTAGTGGGGAGAGAGATATACTAGACCACCACAGGGCTTTAGTAGTGGAGAAAGAGAGATATACTAGACCACCACAGGGCTTTAGTAGTGGAGAGAGAGATATACTAGACCACCACAGGGCTTTAGTAGTGGGGAGAGAGATATATACTAGACCACCACAGGGCTTTAGTAGTGGAGAGAGAGAGATATACTAGACCACCACAGGGCTTTAGTAGTGGAGAGAGATATATACTAGACCACCACAGGGCTTTAGTAGTGGGGAGAGAGAGAAACCACCATAGGGCTTTAGTAGTGGAGAGAGAGAGATATACTAGACCACCACAGGGCTTTAGTAGTGGAGAGAGATATATACTAGACCACCACAGGGCTTTAGTAGTGGAGAGAGATATACTAGACCACCACAGGGCTTTAGTCATGGAGAGAGAGATATACTAGACCACCACAGGGCTTTAGTAGTGGAGAGAGATATATATACTAGACCACCACAGGGCTTTAGTAGTGGAGAGAGAGCTATACTAGACCACCACAGGGCTTTAGTAGTGGAGAGAGATATATACTAGACCACCACAGGGCTTTAGTAGTGGGGAGAGAGATATACTAGACCACCATAGGGCTTTAGTAGTGGAGAAAGAGAGAGAGATACTAGACCACCACAGGGCTTTAGTAGTGGAGAGATGGATATACTAGACCACCATAGGGCTTTAGTAGTGGAGAGAGATATATACTAGACCACCACCGGGCTTCAGTAGTGGAGAGAGAGATATATACTAGACCACCACAGGGCTTTAGTAGTGGAGAGAGATATATATACTAGACCACCACAGGGCTTTAGTAGTGGAGAGAGAGATATACTAGACCACCACAGGGCTTTAGTAGTGGGGAGAGAGATATACTAGACCACCACAGGGCTTTAGTAGTGGGGAGAGAGATACCACCATAGGGCTTTAGTAGTGGAGAGAGAGATATACTAGACCACCACAGGGCTTTAGTAGTGGGGAGAGAGATACCACCATAGGGCTTTAGTAGTGGAGAGAGAGATATACTAGACCACCACAGGGCTTTAGTCGTGGAGAGAGATATATACTAGACCACCACAGGGCTTTAGTCATGGAGAGAGATATATACTAGACCACCACAGGGCTTTAGTCGTGGAGAGAGAGATATACTAGACCACCACAGGGCTTTAGTCGTGGAGAGAGAGATATACTAGACCACCACAGGGCTTCAGTAGTAGAGAGAGAGATATACTAGACCACCACAGGGCTTTAGTAGTGGAGAGAGATATATACTAGACCACCACAGGGCTTTAGTAGTGGAGAGAGATATACTAGACCACCACAGGGCTTTAGTCGTGGAGAGAGAGATATACTAGACCACCACAGGGCTTTAGTAGTGGAGAGAGATATATATACTAGACCACCACAGGGCTTTAGTAGTGGAGAGAGAGATATACTAGACCACCACAGGGCTTTAGTAGTGGAGAGAGATATATACTAGACCACCACAGGGCTTTAGTAGTGGGGAGAGAGATATACTAGACCACCATAGGGCTTTAGTAGTGGAGAAAGAGAGAGAGATACTAGACCACCACAGGGCTTTAGTAGTGGAGAGAGATATATATACTAGACCACCACAGGGCTTTAGTAGTGGAGAGAGAGATATACTAGACCACCACAGGGCTTTAGTAGTGGAGAGAGATATATACTAGACCACCACAGGGCTTTAGTAGTGGGGAGAGAGATATACTAGACCACCATAGGGCTTTAGTAGTGGAGAAAGAGAGAGAGATACTAGACCACCACAGGGCTTTAGTAGTGGAGAGAGAGATATACTAGACCACCACAGGGCTTTAGTAGTGGAGAGAGAGATATACTAGACCACCATAGGGCTTTAGTAGTGGAGAGAGATATATACTAGACCACCACAGGGCTTTAGTAGTAGAGAGAGAGATATACTAGACCACCACAGGGCTTTAGTAGTGGAGAGATACCGCAATAGGGCTTTAGTAGTGGAGAGAGAGATACCACCATAGGGCTTTAGTAGTGGAGAGAGAGAGATACCGCAATAGGGCTTTAGTAGTGGGGAGAGATATATACTAGACCACCACAGGGCTTCAGTAGTGGAGAGAGATATATATACTAGACCACCACAGGGCTTTAGTAGTGGAAAGAGATATATACTAGACCACCACAGGGCTTTAGTAGTGGAGAGAGATATATACTAGACCACCACAGGGCTTCAGTAGTGGAGAGAGATATATATACTAGACCACCACAGGGCTTTAGTAGTGGAGATTGAGATATACTAGACCACCACAGGGCTTTAGTAGTGGAGAGAGATATACTAGACCACCACAGGGCTTTAGTAGTGGAGAGAGAGATATACTAGACCACCACAGGGCTTTAGTAGTGGAGAGAGATATATACTAGACCACCACAGGGCTTCAGTAGTGGAGAGAGAGAGATATACTAGACCACCACAGGGCTTTAGTAGTGGAGAGAGATATATACTAGACCACCACAGGGCTTTAGTAGTGGGGAGAGAGAGAAACCACCACAGGGCTTTAGTAGTGGGGAGAGAGAGATACCGAAATAGGGCTTTAGTAGTGGAGAGAGATATATACTAGACCACCACAGGGCTTCAGTAGTGGAGAGAGAGAGATATACTAGACCACCACAGGGCTTTAGTAGTGGAGAGAGATATATACTAGACCACCACAGGGCTTTAGTAGTGGGGAGAGAGAGAAACCACCACAGGGCTTTAGTAGTGGGGAGAGAGAGATACCGCAATAGGGCTTTAGTAGTGGGGAGAGATATATACTAGACCACCACAGGGCTTCAGTAGTGGAGAGAGATATATATACTAGACCACCACAGGGCTTTAGTAGTGGAAAGAGATATATACTAGACCACCACAGGGCTTTAGTAGTGGAGAGAGATATATACTAGACCACCACAGGGCTTCAGTAGTGGAGAGAGATATATATACTAGACCACCACAGGGCTTTAGTAGTGGAGATTGAGATATACTAGACCACCACAGGGCTTTAGTAGTGGAGAGAGATATACTAGACCACCACAGGGCTTCAGTAGTGGAGAGAGAGATGTACTAGACCACCACAGGGCTTTAGTAGTGGAGAGAGATATATACTAGACCACCACAGGGCTTTAGTAGTGGAGAGAGATATATACTAGACCACCACAGGGCTTCAGTAGTGGAGAGAGATATATATACTAGACCACCACAGGGCTTTAGTAGTGGAGAGAGAGATATACTAGACCACCACAGGGCTTTAGTAGTGGGGAGAGAGATACCACCATAGGGCTTTAGTAGTGGAGAGAGATATACTAGACCACCACAGGGCTTTAGTAGTGGAGAAAGAGAGATATACTAGACCACCACAGGGGTTTAGTAGTGGAGAGAGAGATATACTAGACCACCACAGGGCTTTAGTAGTGGAGAGAGAGATATATACTAGACCACCACAGGGCTTTAGTAGTGGAGAGAGAGAGATATACTAGACCACCACAGGGCTTTAGTAGTGGAGAGAGATATATATACTAGACCACCACAGGGCTTTAGTAGTGGAGAGAGAGATATACTAGACCACCACAGGGCTTTAGTAGTGGGGAGAGAGATATACTAGACCACCACAGGGCTTTAGTAGTGGAGAAAGAGAGATATACTAGACCACCACAGGGCTTTAGTAGTGGAGAGAGAGATATACTAGACCACCACAGGGCTTTAGTAGTGGGGAGAGAGATATATACTAGACCACCACAGGGCTTTAGTAGTGGAGAGAGAGAGATATACTAGACCACCACAGGGCTTTAGTAGTGGAGAGAGATATATACTAGACCACCACAGGGCTTTAGTAGTGGGGAGAGAGAGAAACCACCATAGGGCTTTAGTAGTGGAGAGAGAGAGATATACTAGACCACCACAGGGCTTTAGTAGTGGAGAGAGATATATACTAGACCACCACAGGGCTTTAGTAGTGGAGAGAGATATACTAGACCACCACAGGGCTTTAGTCATGGAGAGAGAGATATACTAGACCACCACAGGGCTTTAGTAGTGGAGAGAGATATATATACTAGACCACCACAGGGCTTTAGTAGTGGAGAGAGAGATATACTAGACCACCACAGGGCTTTAGTAGTGGAGAGAGATATATATACTAGACCACCACAGAGCTTTAGTAGTGAGGAGAGAGATATACTAGACCACCATAGGGCTTTAGTAGTGGAGAAAGAGAGAGAGATACTAGACCACCACAGGGCTTTAGTAGTGGAGAGAGATATATATACTAGACCACCACAGGGCTTTAGTAGTGGAGAGAGAGATATACTAGACCACCACAGGGCTTTAGTAGTGGGGAGAGAGATATACTAGACCACCACAGGGCTTTAGTAGTGGAGAAGAGAGATATACTAGACCACCACAGGGCTTTAGTAGTGGAGAGAGAGATATACTAGACCACCACAGGGCTTTAGTAGTGGGGAGAGAGATATATACTAGACCACCACAGGGCTTTAGTAGTGGAGAGAGAGAGATATACTAGACCACCACGGGGCTTTAGTAGTGGAGAGAGATATATACTAGACCACCACAGGGCTTTAGTAGTGGGGAGAGAGAGAAACCACCATAGGGCTTTAGTAGTGAGAGAGAGAGATATACTAGACCACCACAGGGCTTTAGTAGTGGAGAGAGATATATACTAGACCACCACAGGGCTTTAGTAGTGGAGAGAGATATACTAGACCACCACAGGGCTTTAGTCATGGAGAGAGAGATATACTAGACCACCACAGGGCTTTAGTAGTGGAGAGAGATATATATACTAGACCACCACAGGGCTTTAGTAGTGGAGAGAGAGATATACTAGACCACCACAGGGCTTTAGTAGTGGAGAGAGATATATACTAGACCACCACAGGGCTTTAGTAGTGGAGAGAGAGATACCACCATAGGGCTTTAGTCGTGGAGAGAGAGATATACTAGACCACCACAGGTCTTTAGTAGTAGAGAGAGACATACCACCACAGGTCTTTAGTAGTAGAGAGAGATATATACTAGACCACCATAGGGCTTTAGTAGTAGAGAGAGATATATACTAGACCACCACAGGGCTTTAGTAGTGGAGAGAGAGATATACTAGACCACCACAGGGCTTTAGTAGTTTAGAGAGAGATACACTAGACCACCACAGGGCTTTAGTAGTGGAGAGAGAGATATACTAGACCACCACAGGGCTTTAGTAGTTTAGAGAGAGATATATACTAGACCACCATAGGGCTTTAGTAGTGGAGAGAGAGATATATACTAGACCACCACAGGGCTTTAGTAGTTTAGAGAGAGATACACTAGACCACCACAGGGCTTTAGTAGTGGAGAGAGAGATATACACTAGACCACCACAGGGCTTTAGTAGTGGAGAGAGAGATATACTAGACCACCATAGGGCTTTAGTAGTGGAGAGAGAGATATACTAGACCACCACAGGGCTTTAGTAGTGGAGAGAGATATATACTAGACCACCACAGGGCTTTAGTAGTGGAGAGAGAGATATATACTAGACCACCACAGGGCTTTAGTAGTGGAGAGAGAGATATACTAGACCACCACAGGGCTTTAGTAGTAGAGAGAGATATATACTAGACCACCACAGGGCTTTAGTAGTGGGGAGAGAGATACCACCACAGGGCTTTAGTAGTAGAGAGAGATATATACTAGACCACCACAGGGCTTTAGTAGTAGAGAGAGAGATATATACTAGACCACCACAGGGCTTTAGTAGTGGAGAGAGATATATACTAGACCACCACAGGGCTTTAGTAGTAGAGAGAGATATATACTAGACGACCACAGGGCTTTAGTAGTAGAGAGAGATATATACTAGACCACCACAGGGCTTTAGTAGTGGAGAGAGATATATACTAGACCACCACAGGGCTTTAGTAGTGGAGAGAGATATATACTAGACCACCACAGGGCTTTAGTAGTAGAGAGAGATATATACTAGACCACCACAGGGCTTTAGTAGTAGAGAGAGATATATACTAGACCACCACAGGGCTTTAGTAGTGGAGAGAGATATATACTAGACCACCACAGGGCTTTAGTAGTGGAGAGAGAGATATATACTAGACCACCACAGGGCTTTAGTAGTGGAGAGAGAGATATACTAGACCACCACAGGGCTTTAGTAGTAGAGAGAGATATATACTAGACCACCACAGGGCTTTAGTAGTGGAGAGAGAGATATACTAGACCACCACAGGGCTTTAGTAGTGGAGAGAGATATATACTAGACCACCACAGGGCTTTAGTAGTGGAGAGAGAGATATACTAGACCACCACAGGGCTTTAGTAGTGGAGAGAGATATATACTAGACCACCACAGGGCTTTAATAGTGGAGAGAGATATATACTAGACCACCACAGGGCTTTAGTAGTGGAGAGAGAGAGATATATACTAGACCACCACAGGGCTTTAGTAGTGGGGAGAGAGATACCACCACAGGGCTTTAGTAGTAGAGAGAGATATATACTAGACCACCACAGGGCTTTAGTAGTGGGGAGAGAGATACCACCACAGGGCTTTAGTAGTAGAGAGAGATATATACTAGACCACCACAGGGCTTTAGTAGTAGAGAGAGAGATATATACTAGACCACCACAGGGCTTTAGTAGTGGAGAGAGATATATACTAGACCACCACAGGGCTTTAGTAGTAGAGAGAGATATATACTAGACCACCACAGGGCTTTAGTAGTAGAGAGAGATATATACTAGACCACCACAGGGCTTTAGTAGTGGAGAGAGATATATACTAGACCACCACAGGGCTTTAGTAGTGGAGAGAGATATATACTAGACCACCACAGGGCTTTAGTAGTAGAGAGAGATATATACTAGACCACCACAGGGCTTTAGTAGTAGAGAGAGATATATACTAGACCACCACAGGGCTTTAGTAGTGGAGAGAGATATATACTAGACCACCACAGGGCTTTAGTAGTGGAGAGAGATATATACTAGACCACCACAGGGCTTTAGTAGTGGAGAGAGATATATACTAGACCAACACAGGGCTTTAGTAGTGGAGAGAGATATATACTAGACCACCACAGGGCTTTAGTAGTAGAGAGAGATATATACTAGACCACCACAGGGCTTTAGTAGTAGAGAGAGATATATACTAGACCACCACAGGGCTTTAGTAGTAGAGAGAGATATATACTAGACCACCACAGGGCTTTAGTAGTAGAGAGAGGACCACCTGGGAGCGGATATATGTTTGACCTGCCAGCCACGGCCACGTTCTGCTGCTGACTGGTTGGTTTCATTTCAAATGTCATTCCCTACACAGTGCACACTATGGTCCTTGGTCAAAGATACAGTGCATTATGTAGGGAATAGGTTTCCATTTGGGATGCGGGTTGTGTTCCTCTTTTCCCCAGCCGGAAGGGGATGCCTCGGGGGCGGCGGGGGAAAGAGAGACGGGAGAGGTGTGGCAGCTTGCCCTCCACTGATCTCATCACTGAGGATGTTCTTCAAGACAGACCACGTTATCGACTCCTTTCTTTTACTTTCATCCTGTTTCTTTCTACCCAGCGATTAAAGAAAGCAAAGTTAACGTGTGAATAATAGTGGATGATTTGACCGAGTGGAGGGATCGACATCGCAGGCTTGAGGAAAGTCTGAAAAGGGAAGAATTTCCACGCAATTATGCCTTTCAGAAACAGAACTCTCCCCTGGAATCACTTCCATCCGTTTCTGATTCTAATCTGATTGTGACACGGCTCTAAGAGATTCTAATCTGATTGTGACACGGCTCTAAGAGATTCTAATCTGACTGTGACACGGCTCTAAAAGATTGTAATCTGATTGTGACACGGCTCGAAGAGATTCTAATCTGATTGTGACACGGCTCTAAGAGATTCTAATCTGATTGTGACACGGCTCTAAGAGATTCTAATCTGATTGTGACACGGCTCTAAGAGATTCTAATCTGACTGTGACACGGCTCTAAAAGATTGTAATCTGATTGTGACACGGCTCTAAAAGATTGTAATCTGATTGTGACACGGCTCGAAGAGATTCTAATCTGATTGTGACACGGCTCTAAGAGATTCTAATCTGACTGTGACACGGCTCTAAAAGATTGTAATCTGATTGTGACACGGCTCGAAGAGATTCTAATCTGATTGTGACACGGCTCTAAGAGATTCTAATCTGATTGTGACACGGCTCTAAGAGATTCTAATCTGACTGTGACACGGCTCTAAGAGATTGTAATCTGACTGTGACACGGCTCTAAGCGATTCTAATCTGATTGTGACACGGCTCTAAAAGATTGTAATCTGACTGTGACACGGCTCTAAGAGATTCTAATCTGATTGTGACACGGCTATAAGAGATTATAATCTGATTGTGACACGGCTCTAAGAGATTCTAATCTGACTGTGACACGGCTCTAAGAGATTCTAATCTGATTGTGACACGGCTATAAGAGATTCTAATCTGATTGTGACACGGCTCTAAGAGATTCTAATCTGACTGTGACACGGCTCTAAGAGATTCTAATCTGATTGTGACACGGCTATAAGAGATTCTAATCTGATTGTGACACGGCTCTAAGAGATTCTAATCCTTTACCCCTACAGTATACTGCTGTTACTGTCTATTATCTATCCTTTACCCCTACCTACAGTATACTGCTGTTACTGTCTATTATCTATCCTTTACCCCTACCTACAGTATACTACTGTTACTGTCTATTATATATCCTTTACCCCTACCTACAGTATACTGCTGTTACTGTCTATTATCTATCCTTTACCCCTACCTACAGTATACTGCTGTTACTGTCTATTATCTATCCTTTACCCCTACCTACAGTATACTGCTGTTACTGTCTATTATCTATCCTTTACCCCTACCTACAGTATACTGCTGTTACTGTCTATTATCTATCCTTTACCCCTACCTACAGTATACTGCTGTTACTGTCTATTATCTATCCTTTACCCCTACCTACAGTATACTGCTGTTACTGTCTATTATCTATCCTTTACCTCTACCTACAGTATACTGCTGTTACTGTCTATTATCTATCCTTTACCCCTACCTACAGTATACTGCTGTTACTGTCTATTATCTATCCTTTACCCCTACCTACAGTATACTGCTGTTACTGTCTATTATCTATCCTTTACTCCTACCTACAGTATACTGCTGTTACTGTCTATTATCTATCCTTTACCCCTACCTACAGTATACTGCTGTTACTGTCTATTATCTATCCTTTACCCCTACCTACAGTATACTGCTGTTACTGTCTATTATCTATCCTTTACCCCTACCTACAGTATACTGCTGTTACTGTCTATTATCTATCCTTTACCCCTACCTACAGTATACTGCTGTTCTGTCTATTATATAGCCTGGTACCCCGTGTATATAGCCTGGTACCCTGTGTTAATAGCCCGGTACCCTGTGTTAATAGCCTGGTACCCTGTGTATATAGCCTGGTACCCTGTGTTAATAGCCTGGTACCCTGTGTTAATAGCCTGGTACCCTGTGTATATAGCCTGGTACCCTGTGTATATAGCCTGGCGCCCTGTGTATATAGCCTGGTGCCCTGTGTATATAGCCTGGTGCCCCGTGTATATAGCCTGGTACCCTGTGTTAATAGCCTGGTACCCTGTGTATATAGCCTGGTACCCTGTGTTAATAGCCTGGTACCCTGTGTTAATAGCCTGGTACCCTGTGTTAATAGCCTGGTACCCTGTGTATATAGCCTGGTACCCTGTGTTAATAGCCTGGTACCCTGTGTTAATAGCCTGGTACCCTGTGTATATAGCCTGGTACCCTGTGTTATAATATAATAATAATATATGCCATTTAGCAGACGCTTTTATCCAAAGCGACTTACAGTCATGTGTGCATACATTCTACGTATGGGTGGTCCCGGGAATCGAACCCACTACCCTGGCGTTACAAGCGCCATGCTCTACCAACTGAGCTACAGAAGGACGTGTTAATAGCCTGGTACCCTGTGTTAATAGCCTGGTACCCTGTGTATATAGCCTGGTACCCTGTGTTAATAGCCTGGTACCCTGTGTATATAGCCTGGTACCCCGTGTATATAGCCTGGTACCCTGTGTTAATAGCCTGGTACCCTGTGTATATAGCCTGGCACCCTGTGTATATAGCCTGGCACCCTGTGTATATAGCCTGGCACCCTGTGTATATAGCCTGGTACCCTGTGTTAATAGCCTGGTACCCCGTGTATATAGCCTGGTACCCCGTGTATATAGCCTGGCACCCTGTGTATATAGCCTGGTACCCTGTGTATATAGCCTGGTACCCTGTGTTAATAGCCTGGTACCCTGTGTTAATAGCCTGGTACCCCGTGTAGATTGCCAGGATATCATTACTCATTGTGTATATATTCTGTTGTGTTTCTCTCTGCATAGTTAGGAGAAAGTATTTCACTTGTCGTCTACACCTGTTGGTTACAAAGCATGTGACAAATAAAATGGGATTCGATTGATTTGACTGATATGTCTTGGCCTCTTGGCCTCCACGTAAGGGAGCATTGCATGCTGGTACCTGTAGTTTTTGTTCTCTGCGTCTATGTAGAAGTGATTATAGTGGGAGTAAGCTTCGTTCCCGTCAGCATCCTTCAGCTGCACCTGGAGACTGTACTCTTGGGAGCTGGTCAGCAGGTGGATGAGGTCATTTCCTGCCCAGTACTCTCCCGAGGGATCCCCAAAACCCTGCATCAGGTACGGTGAGAGAAAGAGGACAAACTGAATGAAGGGTCATATTATCACGCCTTGGTCTTAGTATTTTGTGTTTTCTTTCATTATTTGTTCAGGCCAGGGTGTGACATGGGTTTATTGTATTGTCGTATTGGGGTTTTTGTAGGCATTGGGATTGTGGTTGATTACGGGTGTGTCTAGTATAGGCTTGGCTGCCTGAGGCGGTTCTCAATCAGAGTCAGGTGATTCTTGTTGTCTCTGATGGGGAACCGTATTTAGGTAGCCTGGGTTTCACTGTGTATTTTGTGGGTGATTGTTCCTGTCTCTGTGTAGTTTCACCAGATAGGCTGTAATTAGGTTTCACGTTCCGTTTGTTGTTTTTGTATCTTTCAGTTATTTTCATGTATCACTATTCTTTCATTAAAGACATGAGTAACCACCACGCTGCATTTCGGTCCGACTCTCTTTCTACAAACGAAGAACGCCGTTACACATATGAAAAAACAAAATCGCTTCAGAGGGACAGATGACATCAACAGATATTTAAATGGCATTGTACCTTTGAGAGGAATGAAGAGGAATGAGGAGTTAAATTATCTTGATAATCTTGATAACTCCTGAATCTTTGACCTTCTACTGACAGTTGGTCTTGCTTGACACTGTAATGTCTTATCCCGGATCTTGAGTAAATGACATTACTAAGCTGCTCCCGTGTCTACTAGGCCAGGACATGGACATGAATTCTATCATAGTCTATGTGGGTCTTAATGACATTACTAAGCTGCTCCCGTGTCTACTAGGCCAGGACATGGACATGAATTCTATCATAGTCTATGTGGGTCTTAATGACATTACTAAGCTGCTCCCGTGTCTACTAGGCCAGGACATGGACATGAATTCTATCATAGTCTATGTGGGTCTTAAAGACATTACTAAGCTGCTCCCGTGTCTACTAGGCCAGGACATGGACATGAATTCTATCATAGTCTATGTGGGTCTTAATGACATTACTAAGCTGCTCCCGTGTCTACTAGGCCAGGACATGGACATGAATTCTATCATAGTCTATGTGGGTCTTAATGACATTACTAAGCTGCTCCCGTGTCTACTAGGCCAGGACATGGACATGAATTCTATCATAGTCTATGTGGGTCTTAATGACATTACTAAGCTGCTCCCGTGTCTACTAGGCCAGGACATGGACATGAATTCTATCATAGTCTATGTGGGTCTTAATGACATTACTAAGCTGCTCCCGTGTCTACTAGGCCAGGACATGGACATGAATTCTATCATAGTCTATGTGGGTCTTAATGACATTACTAAGCTGCTCCCGTGTCTACTAGGCCAGGACATGGACATGAATTCTATCATAGTCTATGTTGGTCTTAATGACATTACTAAGCTGCTCCCGTGTCTACTAGGCCAGGACATGGACATGAATTCTATCATAGTCTATGTGGGTCTTAATGACATTACTAAGCTGCTCCCGTGTCTACTAGGCCAGGACATGGACATGAATTCTATCATAGTCTATGTGGGTCTTAATGACATTACTAAGCTGCTCCCGTGTCTACTAGGCCAGGACATGGACATGAATTCTATCATAGTCTATGTGGGTCTTAATGACATTACTAAGCTGCTCCCGTGTCTACTAGGCCAGGACATGGACATGAATTCTATCATAGTCTATGTGGGTCTTAATGACATTACTAAGCTGCTCCCGTGTCTACTAGGCCAGGACATGGACATGAATTCTATCATAGTCTATGTGGGTCTTAATGACATTACTAAGCTGCTCCCGTGTCTACTAGGCCAGGACATGGACATGAATTCTATCATAGTCTATGTGGGTCTTAATGACATTACTAAGCTGCTCCGTGTCTACTAGGCCAGGACATGGACATGAATTCTATCATAGTCTATGTGGGTCTTAATGACATTACTAAGCTGCTCCCGTGTCTACTAGGCCAGGACATGGACATGAATTCTATCATAGTCTATGTGGGTCTTAATGACATTACTAAGCTGCTCCCGTGTCTACTAGGCCAGGACATGGACATGAATTCTATCATAGTCTATGTGGGTCTTAATGACATTACTAAGCTGCTCCCGTGTCTACTAGGCCAGGACATGGACATGAATTCTATCATAGTCTATGTGGGTCTTAATGACATTACTAAGCTGCTCCCGTGTCTACTAGGCCAGGACATGGACATGAATTCTATCATAGTCTATGTGGGTCTTAATGACATTACTAAGCTGCTCCCGTGTCTACTAGGCCAGGACATGGACATGAATTCTATCATAGTCTATGTGGGTCTTAATGACATTACTAAGCTGCTCCCGTGTCTACTAGGCCAGGACATGGACATGAATTCTATCATAGTCTATGTGGGTCTTAATGACATTACTAAGCTGCTCCCGTGTCTACTAGGCCAGGACATGGACATGAATTCTATCATAGTCTATGTGGGTCTTAATGACATTACTAAGCTGCTCCCGTGTCTACTAGGCCAGGACATGGACATGAATTCTATCATAGTCTATGTGGGTCTTAATGACATTACTAAGCTGCTCCCGTGTCTACTAGGCCAGGACATGGACATGAATTCTATCATAGTCTATGTGGGTCTTAATGACATTACTAAGCTGCTCCCGTGTCTACTAGGCCAGGACATGGACATGAATTCTATCATAGTCTATGTGGGTCTTAATGACATTACTAAGCTGCTCCCGTGTCTACTAGGCCAGGACATGGACATGAATTCTATCATAGTCTATGTGGGTCTTAATGACATTACTAAGCTGCTCCCGTGTCTACTAGGCCAGGACATGGACATGAATTCTATCATAGTCTATGTGGGTCTTAATGACATTACTAAGCTGCTCCCGTGTCTACTAGGCCAGGACATGGACATGAATTCTATCATAGTCTATGTGGGTCTTAATGACATTACTAAGCTGCTCCCGTGTCTACTAGGCCAGGACATGGACATGAATTCTATCATAGTCTATGTGGGTCTTAATGACATTACTAAGCTGCTCCCGTGTCTACTAGGCCAGGACATGGACATGAACTCTATCATAGTCTATGTGGGTCTTAATGCCATTATGAAGGGCAGTTCTGAACAGTTGAAACTGTATTTTAAAGAGCTGGTTGACTCTCTGCTAGACACTAATAAAAGACCCATCATATCTGACCCTGTGTCCTTCTCTCCTTCTCTGAATGGAGGCATTGAACACTTCAGCAGAATTCTTTCTCTTCACAACTACGTGATTATTGCAGCTCAGTGGGAGTAACTTTATTGACAATTGCAATACCTTTTGGAAACAAAGGTCGTTTTATAAAACAGATTTTATAAGGAGGATGGGATCCACCCAATCATCAAGCTGCCCACTCAGGAAAAAAGCTTCAAACTGTAACCTGAGCCTGTAACCTGGTTCAGGTTACCAGTCAACCTAGTTAGAAACAGCACAGGAATTAAGCCATCAACATGTATTGATCACATCTTTACAAATGCTGCAGAAATGTGTTTTAAGCAGTATCCAATTCCATAGGATGTAGTGATCACAATATCTAGGAAACCCACAGTTCCAAAGGCTGGGCCTAATATAGTGTATAAGAGGTCAGGCTGGGCCTAATATAGTGTATAAGAGGTCAGGCTGGGCCTAATATAGTGTATAAGAGGTCAGGCTGGGCCTAATATAGTGTATAAGAGGTCAGGCTGGGCCTAATATAGTGTATAAGAGGTCAGGCTGGGCCTAATATAATGTATAAGAGGTCAGGCTGGGCCTAATATAGTGTATAAGAGGTCAGGCTGGGCCTAATATAGTGTATAAGAGGTCAGGCTGGGACTAATATAGTGTATAAGAGGTCAGGCTGGGCCTAATATAGTGTATAAGAGGTCAGGCTGGGCCTAATATAGTGTATAAGAGGTCAGGCTGGGCCTAATATAGTGTATAAGAGGTCAGGCTGGGCCTAATATAGTGTATAAGAGGTCAGGCTGGGCCTAATATAGTGTATAAGAGGTCAGGCTGGGCCTAATATAGTGTATAAGAGGTCAGGCTGGGCCTAATATAGTGTATAAGAGGTCACGCTGGGCCTAATATAGTGTATAAGTGGTCACGCTGGGCCTAATATAGTGTATAAGAGGTCAGGCTGGGTCTAATATAGTGTATAAGAGGTCAGGCTGGGCCTAATATAGTGTATAAGAGGTCAGGCTGGGCCTAATATAGTGTATAAGAGGTCAGGCTGGGCCTAATATAGTGTATAAGAGGTCAGACTGGGTCTAATATAGTGTATAAGAGGTCAGACTGGGCCTAATATAGTGTATAAGAGGTCAGGCTGGGCCTAATATAGTATATAAGAGGTCAGGATGGGTCTAATATAGTGTATAAGAGGTCAGGCTGGGCCTAATATAGTGTATAAGAGGTCAGGCTGGGTCTAATATAGTGTATAAGAGGTCAGGCTGGGCCTAATATGGTGTATAAGAGGTCAGGCTGGGCCTAATATAGTGTATAAGAGGTCAGACTGGGCCTAATATAGTGTATAAGAGGTCAGGCTGGGCCTAATATAGTGTATAAGAGGTCAGACTGGGCCTAATATAGTGTATAAGAGGTCAGGCTGGGTCTAATATAGTGTATAAGAGGTCAGGCTGGGCCTAATATAGTGTATAAGAGGTCAGGCTGGGTCTAATATAGTGTATAAGAGGGCATGCTGGGCCTAATATAGTGTATAAGAGGTCAGGCTGGGCCTAATATAGTGTATAAGAGGTCAGGCTGGGCCTAATATAGTGTATAAGAGGTCAGGCTGGGCCTAATATAGTGTATAAGAGGTCAGGCTGGGTCTAATATAGTGTATAAGAGGTCAGGCTGGGCCTAATATAGTGTATAAGAGGTCAGGCTGGGTCTAATATAGTGTATAAGAGGTCATGCTGGGCCTAATATAGTGTATAAGAGGTCAGGCTAGGCCTAATATAGTGTATAAGAGGTCAGGCTGGGCCTAAGAGGTCAGGCTGGGCCTAATATAGTGTATAAGAGGTCAGACTGGGCCTAATATAGTGTATAAGAGGTCAGACTGGGCCTAATATAGTGTATAAGAGGTCAGGCTGGGTCTAATATAGTGTATAAGAGGTCAGGCTGGGCCTAATATAGTGTATAAGAGGTCAGGCTGGGCCTAATATAGTGTATAAGAGGTCAGGCTGGGTCTAATATAGTGTATAAGAGGTCAGGCTGGGCCTAATATAGTGTATAAGAGGTCAGACTGGGCCTAATATAGTGTATAAGAGGTGAGGCTGGGCCTAATATAGTGTATAAGAGGTCAGGCTGGGCCTAATATAGTATATATATAATACTGCCTGCCCTGACCACGAGCCTAACTACCTGACCATACTGCCTGCCCTGACCACGTGCCTAACTACCTGACCATACTGCCTGCCCTGACCACGTGCCTAACTACCTGACCATACTGCCTGCCCTGACTACGAGCCTAACTACCTGACCATACTGCCTGCCCTGACCACGAGCCTAACTACCTGACCATACTGCCTGCCCTGACCACGAGCCTAACTACCTGACCATATTGCCTAACTACCTGACCATACTGCCTGCCCTGACCACGAGCCTAACTACCTGACCATACTGCCTGCCCTGACCACGTGCCTAACTACCTGACCATACTGCCTGCCCTGACCACGAGCCTAACTACCTGACCATACTGCCTGCCCTGACCACGAGCCTAACTACCTGACCATACTGCCTGCCCTGACCACATGCCTAACTACCTGACCATACTGCCTGCCCTGACCACGAGCCTAACTACCTGACCATACTGCCTGCCCTGACCACGAGCCTAACTACCTGACCATACTGCCTGCCCTGACCACGAGCCTAACTACCTGACCATACTGCCTGCCCTGACCACGAGCCTAACTACCTGACCATACTGCCTGCCCTGACCACATGCCTAACTACCTGACCATACTGCCTGCCCTGACCACGAGCCTAACTACCTGACCATATTGCCTGCTCTGACCACAAGCCTGCCTACCTGACCATACTGCCTGCCCTGACCACGAGCCTAACTACCTGACCATACTGCCTGCCCTGACCACGAGCCTAACTACCTGACCATATTGCCTAACTACCTGACCATACTGCCTGCCCTGACCACGAGCCTAACTACCTGACCATACTGCCTGCCCTGACCACGAGCCTAACTACCTGACCATACTGCCTGCCCTGACCACATGCCTAACTACCTGACCATACTGCCTGCCCTGACCACGAGCCTAACTACCTGACCATATTGCCTGCCCTGACCACGAGCCTAACTACCTGACCATACTGCCTGCCCTGACCACGAGCCTAACTACCTGACCATACTGCCTGCCCTGACCACATGCCTAACTACCTGACCATACTGCCTGCCCTGACCACGAGCCTAACTACCTGACCATACTGCCTGCCCTGACCACGAGCCTAACTACCTGACCATATTGCCTGCTCTGACCACAAGCCTGCCTACCTGACCATACTGCCTGCCCTGACCACGAGCCTAACTACCTGACCATACTGCCTGCCCTGACCACGAGCCTAACTACCTGACCATACTGCCTGCCCTGACCACGAGCCTGCCTACCTGACCATTCTGCCTGTCCTGACCTGCCTACCTGACCATTC
>NC_068440.1:44070230-44085230 GCF_023373465.1 Oncorhynchus keta | reverse complement strand
TGTAGTCTCTCTCTGGTCTCTCTGTAGTCTCTCTCTGGTCTCTCTTTGTCTCTGTGGTCTCTCTGTTGTCTCTGTCTCTCTGTAGTCTCTCTCTGTGTCTCTGTAGTCACTCTGTAGTCTCTCTCTGTGTCTCTGTAGTCTCTCTCTGTCTCTCTGTCTCTCTGTAGTCTCGCTCTGTCTCTCTGTAGTCTCTCTCTGTCTCTCTGTCTCTCTGTAGTCTCTCTGTGTCTCTCTATGTCTCTCTGTAGTCTCTGTCTCTGTAGTCTCTCTGTAGTCTCTCTCTATGTCTCTCTATGTCTCTCTGTCTCTGTAGTCTCTCTCTGTAGTCTCTCTGTAGTCTCTCTCTCTGTCTCTCTCTATGTCTCTCTATGTCTCTCTGTGGTCTCTCTCTGTCTCTCTCTCTCTCTGTCTCTGTAGTCTCTCTCTGTCTCTTTGTAGTCTCTCTGTAGTCTCTGTGGTCTCTCTCTGTCTCTCTCTCTCTGTCGTCTCTCTGTAGTCTCTCTGTCGTCTCTCTGTCGTCTCTCTGTCGTCTCTCTGTCGTCTCTCTGTCGTCTCTCTGTCGTCTCTCTGTCGTCTCTCTGTCGTCTCTCTGTAGTCTCTCTGTAGTGTCTCTCTCTGTAGTGTCTCTCTCTGTAGTGTCTCTCTCTGTAGTGTCTCTCTCTGTAGTGTCTCTCTCTGTAGTGTCTCTCTCTGTAGTGTCTCTGTAGTGTCTCTCTCTATGTCTCTCTGTAGTGTCTCTCTCTGTAGTCTCTCTCTGTAGTCTCTCTCTGTAGTCTCTCTCTGTAGTCTCTCTCTGTAGTCTCTCTCTGTCTCTGTAGTCTCTCTCTGTAGTCTCTCTAGTCTCTCTCTGTCTCTCTGTAGTCTCTCTCTGTAGTCTCTCTCTGTCTCTGTAGTCTCTCTAGTCTCTGTAGTCTCTCTCTGTCTCTGTAGTCTCTCTCTGTCTCTGTAGTCTCTCTAGTCTCTCTAGTCTCTCTCAGTCTTTCTGTAGTCTCTCTCTGTAGTCTCTCTCTGTAGTCTCTCTCTGTAGTCTCTCTCTGTAGTCTCTCTCTGTAGTCTCTCTCTGTAGTCTCTCTCAGTCTTTCTGTAGTCTCTCTCTGTAGTCTCTCTCTGTAGTCTCTCTCTGTAGTCTCTCTCTGTAGTCTCTCTCTGTAGTCTCTCTCTGTCTGTCTCTCTGTCTGTCTCTCTCTGTCTGTCTCTCTCTCTCTCTCTGTCTCTCTCTCTGTCTCTCTCTCTCTCAGTCTCTCTCTCTCTCTCTCTCCGTCTCTCTCTCTGTCTCTCTCCATCTATCTCCGTCTATCTCTGTAGTCTCTCTGTCTCTCTGTGGTCTCTCTGTCTCTCTGTGGTCTCTCTGTCTCTCTGTGGTCTCTCTGTCTCTCTGTGGTCTCTCTGTCTCTCTGTGGTCTCTCTGTCTCTCTGTGGTCTCTCTGTCTCTCTGTGGTCTCTCTGTCTCTCTGTGGTCTCTCTGTCTCTCTGTGGTCTCTCTGTCTCTCTGTGGTCTCTCTGTCTCTCTGTGGTCTCTCTGTCTCTCTGTGGTCTCTCTGTCTCTCTGTGGTCTCTCTGTCTCTCTGTGGTCTCTCTGTCTCTCTGTGGTCTCTCTGTCTCTCTGTGGTCTCTCTGTCTCTCTGTGGTCTCTCTGTCTCTCTGTGGTCTCTCTCTGTCTCTCTGTGGTCTCTCTGTCGTCTCTCTGTCGTCTCTCTGTCGTCTCTCTGTCTCTCTGTGGTCTCTCTGTGGTCTCTCTGTGGTCTCTCTGTCTCTCTGTAGTCTCTCTCTGTCTCTCTGTGGTCTCTCTGTGGTCTCTCTATGGTCTCTCTGTCTCTCTGTGGTCTCTCTGTCTCTCTATGGTCTCTCTGTGGTCTCTCTGTGGTCTCTCTGTCTCTCTATGGTCTCTCTATGGTCTCTCTGTGGTCTCTCTGTGGTCTCTCTGTCTCTCTGTGGTCTCTCTGTCTCTCTATGGTCTCTCTGTCTCTCTGTGGTCTCTCTGTCTCTCTATGGTCTCTCTGTGGTCTCTCTGTGGTCTCTCTGTGGTCTCTCTGTCTCTCTGTAGTCTCTCTCTGTCTCTCTGTGGTCTCTCTGTGGTCTCTCTATGGTCTCTCTGTCTCTCTGTGGTCTCTCTGTCTCTCTATGGTCTCTCTATGGTCTCTCTGTGGTCTCTCTGTGGTCTCTCTGTCTCTCTATGGTCTCTCTGTCTCTCTGTGGTCTCTCTGTCTCTCTATGGTCTCTCTGTGGTCTCTCTGTGGTCTCTCTGTCTCTTGTTTGTTACGTGAACATGAATATATGAATGAGGTCTGGGAGTGTTAATTATCCAGCCAGAATGCTTGATATTACCGTTGGACTAATCTTGGTTAAACATTGTGTGGTCAGTTTGGGCAGTCGAACGATTCAACATACACACACACACACACACACACAGACACACACACACACACACACACACACACACACACACACACACACACACACACACACACACACACAGACACACACACACAGACACACACACACAGACACACACACACAGACACACACACAGACACACACACACACACACACACACACACACACAGACACACACACAGACACAGACACAGACACAGACACAGACACAGACACAGACACAGACACAGATACACACACACACACACACACACACACACACACACACACACAGACACACACACACAGACACACACACACAGACACACACACACAGACACACACACACAGACACGTTATCTTCCGTCCACAGAGGCCTGTACTCCCACGCTCCAACTGGGGCCAAATATTTATCATCCACTTGTGAAAATACTCTTCTTAAAAAAACTATTTTGAAAATGGCTTTAGCGCCGTAACGGCTGTCCTCTGAGTATTACATTTCCCAACCAAGCTGTTCATTCAACAACACAGAGCCTCTCGTATCCTCAGATTGTCATTTTAAGTCAAGGATCTCAATGCTTCCGGGTGTAGTTTCTGTATATCGTGACTATTGACGGCATTGAGAACATTAAAGATAGGTTTGTGTTGTGTATTGGACAACACTGTTGAGTCCCAGATGACATATTCCCTATGTAGGGGGGTCGGAGTGTGTGTGTGTGTCTGATGTGTGAGGGGGTCGGAGTGTGTGAGGGGATCGGAGTGCGTGTGTGTGTCTGATGTGTGAGGGGGTCGGAGTGTGTGAGTGTCTCTGATGTGTGAGGGGATCGGAGTGTGTGTGTGTCTCTGATGTGTGAGGGGATCGGAGTGTGTGTGTGTCTCTGATGTGTGAGGGGATCGGAGTGTGTGTGTGTCTCTGATGTGTGAGGGGATCGGAGTGTGTGTGTGTCTCTGATGTGTGAGGGGATCGGAGTGTGTGTGTGTCTCTGATGTGTGAGGGGTCGGAGTGTGTGTGTGTCTCTGATGTGTGAGGGGGTCGGAGTGTGTGTGTGTCTCTGATGTGTGTGGGGGTCGGAGTGTGTGTGTGTCTCTGATGTGTGAGGGGATCGGAGTGTGTGTGTGTCTCTGATGTGTGAGGGGGTCGGAGTGTGTGTGTGTCTCTGATGTGTGTGGGGTCGGAGTGTGTGTGTGTCTCTGATGTGTGTGGGGGTCGGAGTGTGTGTGTGTGTCTCTGATGTGTGAGGGGGTCGGAGTGTGTGTGTGTGTCTCTGATGTGTGATGATTGTGTGTGGGGGTCGGAGTGTGTGTGTGTGTGTCTCTGATGTGTGAGGGGGTCGGAGTGTGTGTGTGTGTCTCTGATGTGTGAGGGGTCGGAGTGTGTGTGTGTGTCTCTGATGTGTGTGGGGGTCGGAGTGTGTATGTGTGTCTCTGATGTGTGTGGGGGTCGGAGTGTGTGAGTGTGTCTCTGATGTGTGATGATTGTGTGTGGGGGTCGGAGTGTGTGTGTGTCTCTGATGTGTGTGTGTCTCTGATGTGTGTGTGTCTCTGATGTGTGATGATTGTGTGTGGGGGTCGGAGTGTGTGTGTGTGTCTCTGATGTGTGATGATTGTGTGTGGGGGTCGGACACAGACAGAGAGAGTGCAGGTGCAACAACAGAACAGGGAGTCGTAGGGGAACAAGGGGTGATTGGCTATCAAAACATCCAGGGTGACAGGTCTGTCTGTATCCCATGCCTCCCCAATCCCGAACCCTCTGTCTGTATCCCATGCCTCCCCAATCCTGAACCCTCTGTCTGTATCCCACGCCTCCCCAATCCTGAACCCTCTGTCTGTATCCCACGCCTCCCCAATCCTGAACCCTCTGTCTGTATCCCACGCCTCCCCAATCCTGAACCCTCTGTCTGTATCCCACGCCTCCCCAATCCTGAACCCTCGACAACCCTCTGTCTGTATCCCACGCCTCCCCAATCCTGAACCCTCTGTCTGAATCCCACGCCTCCCCAATCCTGAACCCTCTGTCTGTATCCCACGCCTCCCCAATCCTGAACCCTCTGTCTGAATCCCACGCCTCCCCAATCCTGAACCCTCTGTCTGTATCCCACGCCTCCACAATCCTGAACCCTCTGTCTGAATCCCACGCCTCCCCAATCCTGAACCCTTTGTCTGAATCCCACGCCTCCCCAATCCTGAACCCTCTGTCTGTATCCCACGCCTCCCCAATCCTGAACCCTCTGTCTGAATCCAACGCTCCCCAATCCTGAACCCTCTGTCTGTATCCCACGCCTCCCCAATCCTGAACCCTCTGTCTGAATCCCACGCCTCCCCAATCCTGAACCCTCTGTCTGAATCCCACGCCTCCCCAATCCTGAACCCTCTGTCTGAATCCAACGCCTCCCCAATCCTGAACCCTCTGTCTGTATCCCACGCCTCCCCAATCCTGAACCCTCTACAACCCTCTGTCTGTATCCCACGCCTCCCCAATCCTGAACCCTCTGTCTGAATCCCACGCCTCCCCAATCCTGAACCCTCTGTCTGTATCCCACGCCTCCCCAATCCTGAACCCTCTACAACCCTCTGTCTGTATCCCACGCCTCCCCAATCCTGAACCCTCTGTCTGAATCCCACGCCTCCCCAATCCTGAACCCTCTGTCTGTATCCCACGCCTCCCCAATCCTGAACCCTCTACAACCCTCTGTCTGTATCCCACGCCTCCCCAATCCTGAACCCTCTGTCTGAATCCCACGCCTCCCCAATCCTGAACCCTCTGTCTGTATCCCACGCCTCCCCAATCCTGAACCCTCTGTCTGAATCCCACGCCTCCCCAATCCTGAACCCTCTGTCTGTATCCCACGCCTCCACAATCCTGAACCCTCTGTCTGAATCCCACGCCTCCCCAATCCTGAACCCTCTGTCTGAATCCCACGCCTCCCCAATCCTGAACCCTCTGTCTGAATCCCACGCCTCCCCAATCCTGAACCCTCTGTCTGTATCCCACGCCTCCCCAATCCTGAACCCTCTACAACCCTCTGTCTGAATCCCACGCCTCCCCAATCCTGAACCCTCTGTCTGTATCCCACGCCTCCCCAATCCTGAACCCTCTGTCTGTATCCCACGCCTCCCCAATCCTGAACCCTCTACAACCCTCTGTCTGAATCCCACGCCTCCCCAATCCTGAACCCTCTACAACCCTCTGTCTGTATCCCACGCCTCCCCAATCCTGAACCCTCTACAACACTCTGTCTGAATCCCACGCCTCCCCAATCCTGAACCCTCTGTCTGTATCCCACGCCTCCCCAATCCCGAACCCTCTGTCTGTATCCCACGCCTCCCCAATCCTGAACCCTCTGTCTGTATCCCACGCCTCCCCAATCCTGAACCCTCTACAACCCTCTGTCTGAATCCTACACCTCCCCAATCCTGAACCCTCTACAACCCTCTGTCTGTATCCTACACCTCCCCAATCCTGAACCCTCTGTCTGTATCCCACGCCTCCCCAATCCCGAACCCTCTGTCTGAATCCCACACCTCCCCAATCCTGAACCCTCTACAACCCTCTGTCTGAATCCTACACCTCCCCAATCCTGAACCCTCTACAACCCTCTGTCTGTATCCTACACCTCCCCAATCCTGAACCCTCTGTCTGTATCCTACACCTCCCCAATCCTGAACCCTCTGTCTGTATCCTACACCTCCCCAATCCTGAACCCTCTACAACCCTCTGTCTGTATCCTACACCTCCCCAATCCTGAACCCTCTGTCTGTATCCCACGCCTCCCCAATCCCGAACCCTCTGTCTGAATCCCACACCTCCCCAATCCTGAACCCTCTACAACCCTCTGTCTGAATCCTACACCTCCCCAATCCTGAACCCTCTACAACCCTCTGTCTGTATCCTACACCTCCCCAATCCTGAACCCTCTACAACCCTCTGTCTGTATCCTACACCTCCCCAATCCTGAACCCTCTGTCTGTATCCTACACCTCCCCAATCCTGAACCCTCTGTCTGTATCCTACACCTCCCCAATCCTGAACCCTCTAATGACTGAAAATACCCTGTTGCCATGCTCTGCTGGGGTTGAGGTGAACATGGTCTGAAATAGTCTTAACAGACACTCCTGGCTCGTGGAGGAAGAGGTCTCCGCTGACCTACCAAAGAAGACTTAGATGGCATTTTATGTTTAAATTCTAGTGAACATACCATCTTGTGTTGAAGGTCTAGTGAACATACCATCTTGGGTTTAAGGTCTAGTGAACATACCATCTTGGGTTTAAGGTCTAGTGAACATACCATCTTGGGTTTAAGGTCTAGTGAACATACCATCTTGGGTTTAAGGTCTAGTGAACATACCATCTTGTGTTAAGGTCTAGTGAACATACCATCTTGGGTTTAAGTTCTAGTGAACATACCATCTTGTGTTTAAGGTCTAGTGAACATACCATCTTGGGTTAAGGTCTAGTGAACATACCATCTTGGGTTAAGGTCTAGTGAACATACCATCTTGTGTTAAGTTCTAGTGAACATACCATCTTGGGTTTAAGGTCTAGTGAACATACCATCTTGGGTTTAAGGTCTAGTGAACATACCATCTTGGGTTTAAGGTCTAGTGAACATACCATCTTGTGTTTAAGGTCTAGTGAACATACCATCTTGGGTTTAAGGTCTAGTGAACATACCATCTTGGGTTTAAGGTCTAGTGAACATACCATCTTGGGTTTAAGGTCTAGTGAACATACCATCTTGGGTTTAAGGTCTAGTGAACATACCATCTTGGGTTTAAGGTCTAGTGAACATACCATCTTGGGTTTAAGGTCTAGTGAACATACCATCTTGTAATCCCTCCATCCACGGTGGAAATCCACGGCTCCGTCTCTACGATGCTGCAGCACAGTCCAGCCTCCACCTCTCGTCTTCATATCACAGAACACCTGTAGAGGTAAATCCACTTCTGGTTACAGAACACCTGTAGAGGTAAACCCACTTCTGGTTACAGAACACCTGTAGAGGTAAGCCCACTTCTGGTTACAGAACACCTGTAGAGGTAAACCCACTTCTGGTTACAGAACACCTGTAGAGGTAAACCCACTTCTGGTTACAGAACACCTGTAGAGGTAAACCCACTTCTGGTTACAGAACACCTGTAGAGGTAAACCCACTTCTGGTTACAGAACACCTGTAGAGGTAAACCCACTTCTGGTTACAGAACACCTGTAGAGGTAAATCCACTTCTGGTTACAGAACACATGTAGAGGTAAACCCACTTCTGGTTACAGAACACCTGTAGAGGTAAATCCACTTCTGGTTACAGAACACCTGTAGAGGTAAACCTACTTCTGGTTACAGAACACCTGTAGAGGTAAACCTACTTCTGGTTACAGAACACCTGAAGAGGTAAACCCACTTCTGGTTACAGAACACCTGTAGAGGTAAACCCACTTCTGGTTACAGAACACCTGTAGAGGTAAACCCACTTCTGGTTACAGAACACCTGAACAGGTAAACCCACTTCTGGTTACAGAACAGCTGAACAGGTAAACCCACTTCTGGTTACAGAACAGCTGAACAGGTAAACCCACTTCTGGTTACAGAACAGCTGAACAGGTAAACCCACTTCTGGTTACAGAACACCTGAAGAGGTAAACCCACTTCTGGTTACAGAACACCTGTAGAGGTAAACCCACTTCTGGTTACAGAACAGCTGAACAGGTAAACCCACTTCTGGTTACAGAACAGCTGAACAGGTAAACCCACCTCTGGTTACAGAACACCTGAAGAGGTAAACCCACTTCTGGTTACAGAACACCTGAAGAGGTAAACCCACTTCTGGTTACAGAACACCTGAAGAGGTAAACCCACTTCTGGTTACAGAACAGCTGAACAGGTAAACCCACTTCTGATTACAGAACACCTGTAGAGGTAAACCCACTTCTGGTTACAGAACAGCTGAACAGGTAAACCCACTTCTGGTTACAGAACAGCTGAACAGGTAAACCCACTTCTGGTTACAGAACAGCTGAACAGGTAAACCCACTTCTGGTTACAGAACACCTGAAGAGGTAAACCCACTTCTGGTTACAGAACACCTGTAGAGGTAAACCCACTTCTGGTTACAGAACAGCTGAACAGGTAAACCCACTTCTGGTTACAGAACAGCTGAACAGGTAAACCCACTTCTGGTTACAGAACAGCTGAACAGGTAAACCCACTTCTGGTTACAGAACAGCTGAACAGGTAAACCCACTTCTGGTTACAGAACAGCTGAACAGGTAAACCCACTTCTGGTTACAGAACAGCTGAACAGGTAAACCCACTTCTGGTTACGGAACACCTGAACAGGTAAACCCACTTCTGGTTACAGAACAGCTGAACAGGTAAACCCACTTCTGGTTACAGAACACCTGAACAGGTAAACCCACTTCTGGATACAGAACACCTGAACAGGTAAACCCACTTCTGGATACAGAACAGCTGAACAGGTAAACCCACTGCTGGTTACAGAACACCTGAACAGGTAAACCCACTTCTGGATACAGAACACCTGAACAGGTAAACCCACTTACATTTACATTACATTTAAGTCATTTAGCAGACGCTCTTATCCAGAGCGACTTACAAATTGGTGCATACACCTTATGACAACCAGTGGAACAGCCACTTGCATCTAAATCTTGTTGGGGGGAGAAGAGAAGGATTACTTACCCTTACTTACCCTATCCTAGGTATTCCTTGAAGAGGTGGGGTTTCAGGTGTCTCCGGAAGGTGGTGATTGACTCCGCTGTCCTGGCGTCGTGAGGGAGTTTGTTCCACCATTGGGGGGCCAGAGCAGCGAACAGTTTTGACTGGGCTGAGCGGGAACTGTACTTCCTCAGTGGTAGGGAGGCGAGCAGGCCAGAGGTGGATGAACGCAGTGCCCTTGTTTGGGTGTAGGGCCTGATCAGAGCCTGGAGGTACTGAGGTGCCGTTCCCCTCACAGCTCCGTAGGCGAGCACCATGGTCTTGTAGCGGATGCGAGCTTCAACTGGAAGCCAGTGGAGAGAGCGGAGGAGCGGGGTGACGTGAGAGAACTTGGGAAGGTTGAACACCAGACGGGCTGCGGCGTTCTGGATGAGTTGTAGGGGTTTAATGGCACAGGCAGGGAGCCCAGCCAACAGCGAGTTGCAGTAATCAAGACGGGAGATGACAAGTGCCTGGATTAGGACCTGCGCCGCTTCCTGTGTGAGGCAGGGTCGTACTCTGCGGATGTTGTAGAGCATGAACCTACAGGAACGGGACACCGCCTTGATGTTAGTTGAGAACGTCAGGGTGTTGTCCAGGATCACGCCAAGGTTCTTAGCGCTCTGGGAGGAGGACACAATGGAGTTGTCAACCGTGATGGCGAGATCATGGAACGGGCAGTCCTTCCCCGGGAGGAAGAGGAGCTCCGTCTTGCTGAGGTTCAGCTTGAGGTGGTGATCCGTCATCCACACTGATATGTCTGCCAGACATGCAGAGATGCGATTCGCCACCTGGTCATCAGAAGGGGGAAAGGAGAAGATTAATTGTGTGTCGTCTGCATAGCAATGATAGGAGAGACCATGTGAGGTTATGACAGAGCCAAGTGACTTGGTGTATAGCGAGAATAAGAGAGGGCCTAGAACAGAGCCCTGGGGGACACCAGTGGTGAGAGCGCGTGGTGAGGAGACAGATTCTCGCCACGCCACCTGGTAGGAGCGACCTGTCAGGTAGGACGCAATCCAAGCGTGGGCCGCGCCGGAGATGCCCAACTCGGAGAGGGTGGAGAGGAGGATCTGATGGTTCACAGTATCGAAGGCAGCCGATAGGTCTAGAAGGATGAGAGCAGAGGAGAGAGTTAGCTTTAGCAGTGCGGAGCGCCTCCGTGATACAGAGAAGAGCAGTCTCAGTTGAATGACTAGTCTTGAAACCTGACTGATTTGGATCAAGAAGGTCATTCTGAGAGAGATAGCGGTAGAGCTGGCCAAGGACGGCACGCTCAAGAGTTTTGGAGAGAAAAGAGAGAAGGGATACTGGTCTGTAGTTGTTGACATCGGAGGGATCGAGTGTAGGTTTTTTCAGAAGGGGTGCAACTCTCGCTCTCTTGAAGACGGGAGGGACGTAGCCAGCGGTCAGGGATGAGTTGATGAGCGAGGTGAGGTAAGGAGAAGGTCTCCGGAAATGGTCTGGAGAAGAGAGGAGGGGATAGGGTCAAGCGGGCAGGTTGTTGGGCGGCCGGCCGTCACAAGACGCGAGATTTCATCTGGAGAGAGAGGAGAAAGAGGTCAGAGCATAGGGTAGGGCAGTGTGAGCAGAACCAGCGGTGTCGTTTGACTTAGCAAACGAGGATCGGATGTCATCGACCTTCTTTTCAAAATGGTTGACGAAGTCATCTGCAGAGAGGGAGGAGGGAGGGGGGAGGATTCAGGAGGGAGGAGAAGGTGGCAAAGAGCTTCCTAGGGTTAGAGGCAGATGCTTGGAATTTAGAATGGTAGAAAGTGGCTTTAGCAGCAGAGACAGAGGAGGAAAATGTAGAGAGGAGGGAGTGAAAGGATGCCAGGTCCGCAGGGAGGCGAAGTTTTCCTCCATTTCCGCTCGGCTGCCCGGAGCCCTGTTCTGTGAGCTCGCAATGAGTCGTCGAGCCACGGAGCGGGGAGGGGAGGACCGAGCCGGCCTGGAGGATAGGGGACATAGGGAGTCAAAGGATGCAGTAAGGGAGGAGAGGAGGGTTGAGGAGGCAGAATCAGGAGATAGGTTGGAGAAAGTTTGAGCAGAGGCAAGAGAAGATAGGATGGAAGAGGAGAGAGTAGTGGGGAGAGAGAGCGAAGGTTGGGACGCGATACCATCCGAGTAGGGGCAGTGTGGGAAGTGTTGGATGAGAGCGAGAGGGAAAAGGATACAAGGTAGTGGTCGGAGACTTGGAGGGAGTTGCAATGAGGTTAGTGGAAGAACAGCATCTAGTAAAGATGAGGTCAAGCGTATTGCCTGCCTTGTGAGTAGGGGGGAAGGTGAGAGGGTGAGGTCAAAAGAGGAGAGGAGTGGAAAGAAGGAGGCAGAGAGGAATGAGTCAAAGGTAGACGTGGGGAGGTTAAAGTCGCCCAGAACTGTGAGAGGTGAGCCGTCCTCAGGAAAGGAGCTTATCAAGGCATCAAGCTCATTGATGAACTCTCCGAGGAACCTGGAGGGCGATAAATGATAAGGATGTTAAGCTTGAAAGGGCTGGTAACTGTGACAGCATGGAATTCAAAGGAGGCAATAGACAGATGGGTAAGGGGAGAAAGAGAGAAAGACCACTTGGGAGAGATGAGGATCCGGTGCCACCACCCCGCTGACCAGAAGCTCTCGGGGTGTGCGAGAACACGTGGGCGGACGAGGGGAGAGAGCAGTAGGAGTAGCAGTGTTATCTGTGGTGATCCATGTTTCCGTCAGTGCCAAGAAGTCAAGGGACTGGAGGGAGGCATAGGCTGAGATGAACTCTGCCTTGTTGGCCGCAGATTGGCAGTTCCAGAGGCTACCAGAGACCTGGAACTCCACGTGGGTCGTACGCGCTGGGACCACCAGGTTAGGGTGGTCGCGGCCACGCGGTGTGGAGCGTTTGTATGGTCTGTGCAGAGAGGAGAGAACAGGGATAGACAGACACATAGTTGACAGGCTACAGAAAAGGCTATGCTAATGCAAGGAAATTGGAATGACAAGCGGACTACACGTCTCGAATGTTCAGAAAGTTAAGCTTACGTAGCAAGAATCTTATTGACTAAAATGATTAAAATGATACAGTACTGCTAAAGTAGGCTAGCTGGCAGTAGCTGCGTTGTTGACACTACACTAATCAAGTCGTTCCGTTGAGTGTAATAATTCTACAGTGCTGCTATTCGGGGGCTAGCTGGCTAGCTAGCAGTGTTGTTTACGTTACGTTGAGTTAAAAGAACGACAATAGCTGGCTAGCTAACCTAGGAAATCGGTCTAGACTACACAATTATCTTTGAAACAAAGACGGCTATGTAGCTAGCTATGTAGCTAGCTACGATCAAACAAATCAAACCGTTGTACTGTAATGAAATGAAAATGTGATACTCCCTGACCGGTGATTGAATTCGAAACAAAATGTGATACTACCTGTGAATGCGACCGGGTTGTTGAGTTCTATTCAGTAGACGTTGGATAGCTGTTAGCTGTTAGCTGTTGGCTAGCTAGCAGAGTCTCCTACGTTAAGGACGACAAATAGCTGGCTAGCGAACCTCAGTGAATTAAGATAATCACTCCAAGGCTACACACACTAAACTACACAATTATCTTGGAAACAAAGACAGCTATGTAGCTAGCTAACACTGAACTAATCAAGTCGTACAGTTGAGTGAATAGCACTACAGTGATGCTAATCTGTGTGCGTTAGCTAGCGTTGCTAGCTCCTGGGCGAATAGCAGTGAAGGCTACGTTAGGGCGACGAAATACGAAATACGATAATTATGCAATTATCTCTGATACAAGGACGGCTATGTAGCTAGCTAAGAAGAATGGCTAAGATTATGTAGCTAGCTAACAGTAAACTAATCAAGTCGTACAGTTGAGTGTTCTGGTTACAGAACAGCTAAACCCACTTCTGGTTACAGAACAGCTGAACAGGTAAACCCACTTCTGGTTACAGAACAGCTGAACAGGTAAACCCACTTCTGGTTACAGAACAGCTGAACAGGTAAACCCACTTCTGGATACAGAACACCTGAACAGGTAAACCCACTTCTGGTTACAGAACAGCTGAACAGGTAAACCCACTTCTGGTAACAGAACAGCTGAACAGGTAAACCCACTTCTGGTTACAGAACAGCTGAACAGGTAAACCCACTGCTGGTTACAGAACAGCTGAACAGGTAAACCCACTTCTGGATACAGAACAGGTGAACAGGTAAACCCACTTCTGGTTACAGAACACCTGAACAGGTAAACCCACTTCTGGTTACAGAACAGCTGAACAGGTAAACCCACTTCTGGTTACAGAACAGCTGAACAGGTAAACCCACTTCTGGTCACAGAGCACCTGTAGAGGTAAACCCACTTCTGGTTACAGAACACCTGAACAGGTAAACCCACTTCTGGTTACAGAGCACCTGTAGAGGTAAACCCACTTCTGGTTACAGAACAGCTGAACAGGTAAAGCCACTTCTGGTTACAGAACAGCTGAACAGGTAAACCCACTTCTGGTTACAGAACAGCTGAACAGGTAAACCCACTTCTGGTTACAGAACAGCTGAACAGGTAAACCCACTTCTGGTTACAGAACAGCTGAACAGGTAAACCCACTTCTGGTTACAGAACAGCTGAACAGGTAAACCCACTTCTGGTTACAGAACAGCTGAACAGGTAAACCCACTTCTGGTTACAGAACACCTGAACAGGTAAACCCACTTCTGGTTACAGAACAGCTGAACAGGTAAACCCACTTCTGGTTACAGAACAGCTGGACAGGTAAACCCACTTCTGGTTACAGAGCACCTGTAGAGGTAAACCCACTTCTGGTTACAGAACAGCTGAACAGGTAAACCCACTTCTGGTTACAGAACAGCTGAACAGGTAAACCCACTTCTGGTTACAGAACAGCTGAACAGGTAAACCCACTTCTGGTTACAGAACAGCTGAACAGGTAAACCCACTTCTGGTTACAGAACAGCTGAACAGGTAAACCCACTTCTGGTTACAGAACACCTGAACAGGTAAACCCACTTCTGGTTACAGAACACCTGAACAGGTAAACCCACTTCTGGTTACAGAACAGCTGAACAGGGCCCATGACATCTATATGAGTGTCTGTTGGATGTAAAAGAACAGCTATACATTAGTTAATGAATTAAGATGGTAATCCCAGTTTTTTTATTATGGGATTAAATTTAAAAATCACAGCATTTAAACAAATGACTAGAAACTGGATTTAACCTCTGCCACCACAAATAAGCACTTAGAACATATCAATGTAATCTGTGGCATGGGAATGATGGGCATGGGAATGATGGGCATGGGAATGATGGGCATGGGAATGATGGGAATGATGGGCATGGGAATGATGGGAATGATGGGCATGGGAATGATGGGAATGATGGGCATGGGAATGATGGGCATGGGAATGATGGGCATGGGAATGATGGGAATGATGGGCATGGGAATGATGGGAATGATGGGAATGATGGGCATGGGAATGATGGGAATGATGGGCATGGGAATGATGGGAATGATGGGCATGGGAATGGGAATGATGGGAATGATGGGCATGGGAATGATGGGAATGATGGGCATGGGAATGATGGGAATGATGGGAATGATGGGCATGGGAATGATGGGAATGGGAATGATGGGAATGATGGGCATGGGAATGATGGGAATGGGAATGATGGGAATGATGGGCATGGGAATGATGGGCATGGGAATGATGGGCATGGGCATGATGGGCATGGGAATGATGGGAATGATGGGAATGATGGGCATGGAATTAATTGCAATATAGCACACTACTGTTGACCAGGACCCATAGGGTACTACTGTTGACCAGGACCCATAGTTCACTACTGTTGACCAGGACCCATTGTTCACTACTGTTGACCAGGACCCATAGTTCACTACTGTTGACCAGGACCCAGAGTTCACTACTGTT